>NC_142195.1:25424341-25724341 GCF_026936395.1 Plectropomus leopardus
GAGCGTCGCATCACAGATGGAAATCTCCCTCACTCACTTTCTCATAACATGTCAGTGTCCGGCCACTCGGAGGACTTTAATCAGTTGTACCTTACAGAATGTGCTTAATAAGACAGAGCTCCATACACTCAGCTCTCTGCAGAGTCGTCCTGTGGAGACGCCCGTCATTCCCCATGCTCTCTACGACCCCGCCTGCAGAGAAGAGCTGCCCCAGCCCGCCCTTTACGCTCTGACTAATAAGGCGAGGCCCTCAGGCTGCCAGACTGTGATTGACAGGAAGGAGTGACGAGGGGTTACTAATAAGTGTGGCCGCTTTATTGGTTTGTGGCGATGTTTCTCTCGAGTTCTGACACAGCAAATGCACTGCGATTGCAATCACTTTGATGCAAGTTGGTGCCTTTTCTTTCCTTTTGCTGTTTTTGTTTTTCATCACAAGAGTTTCCATCTTTAAGTCTTTAATTGTCCCAAAGGTCTTGTTTTCTATAACAAGAGCAACAAATTCGGAGCATGATTGACAGCCAGATTCTAATATAAGTCAACCTATTTCCAGAATTTTGATTGTTTCAGCCAGTTTTTGACACAAATCATCTTCTTTCAAAAGTTTTCTAGAACTGCGTCTCAGTGTCTTGAGACTCAAAAAAACCCACATTTTTATCTTAATTTTTTTGTAACTTAAAATGGGTGATTAGGTAACCAGTGAAGCAAGATAACTACTAATAAAAATCAGCTTGTAACAACGTTTTTTCGAGAACTGATTTTCAGTATCTTGATAGAAGACAGCAGAAGGTAAATTGCTGAATCGAGACGAATCACTCTCTATTCTTGAGAATTTTACTTGAAAGTGAAAATATCTGTCCATACAGCACACAATATTTAACCTGCTCTTAATGGAACTTGTTTCAGTAATTTTCTGGAACCTCTTGATCTAGAAAATGAAAAAAAAATCTTTGGTGGTTTGATTATTTTGGCCAGTTTTAGACAAAAATCAACTTGTCTTAGCAGTTTTCTAGAACTGAATGTCAGTTTCTTGAGAGAAGACAGAATAAAGTAAGAGGGCACAGAGCGCTGGGATTTTGTCTTGATCCAGAAAACCTGAAGAAAAACTGTCAGTGATATGATTAAATCACCCTTTTTTCAATATAATAGTCGATTTGTTTCTAGATTTTTCCAGAATTGATCCTGATTTATTGTCTTGAAAGCAAGGAAACTGCCACTTGAATGTAGTAATTACACAACACACGTTGACAAGTTTAAATGATGTTTCTCTACTCGTTGATTTTTCACTTGTCTGAGAAAAACAAAAACTTTTATGACAAAAAAACAACTAGATAAGGCTCATTGTGTCCAGATCTGATACTGTGAGAGTTTGGCATCCTGCGTTTGATATGCGCGGCAGTCAGTGGATTAGCGGGGGGACTCTTCAGGCCTAATCTCACAGTCTCACTCCGCTGCACAGAGGTTCACTTTTCTGCCGTTTTAATCTTAGTGGGGCTTTTTTTTGTGCACGCTGTTAAAAATGTGAGTGGTGAAATGGCATCCCCTGTGTCTTTGTAGGCACCGGTGAGGGTATTAGCAAAGAGGCTCTAAGGGGCTTAAGAGGTCAGCCCTCCCTTTGTGTGGAGACACAAAACACTTCCTGTGGGACCCTTCACCCCTCTCTGTTCTCCCCTCAGAAAGCCAGGCCCTGCCTGACCATTCACATTAATCAGCCTTAGCTCCTAATGACTGCAGTAAAGCCTCGAAAAACTGCTTCGAAAAAAGGTCCTAAAGAGCCACTAAGCTGCTAACAGACGGGGCAAGGCTGCTGCTGTTTGTAGGGCATCACACAGTATCAAAGACTGCAGGGTGGGTGCTGGGCCGTGCTACAGTCCCTTTATAGTTGCCTCAACACCAGAAAGTGATCAAACAAAAGTTTATGTAGTTTGTCAAGACTTCAGGAGTCCAAGAAAACAGTGAGCAATGTGCTTCTGATGCTCTGTTTAATGCACTTTAATGTCTGCACTGTAAAAATCACATTTGTAATCACAAATCTCTGTAATTAGTGACTCTAAAAGTCACTTTCTTTATAGTTCAAATATCCTCTTGACTCTAGTGCAATTTTAGGTCTTATTTTATTATTTTCTGATAGGAAAATTCTTGAAACAAATTAAAATGCACTGGAGACGGGTTTTAAAAAAAACTCACTGCTATATATTCGTCCTGAGTCATAAAAGGCAACATGACTCGTTAATTGGATGATTTCTTTGCAGTGTAAAAGCTGATGGTGCATTTACACTCGAGTTTTCAAAGAAGAATAAATACAAAGGATGAGTATGAAAGACGCTGAGAGCTCGGCCATGTAAAAGTGATAAAACATGATAGAACACAAGACGTGCTGAGTCCAAGACAACAGTGACACAACATACTTCTTATTTTCCATTTTAAGGGCTTTAATGTTTGCACTGTAAAACACTCAATTTTACCAAGAAGTCTTTGTGTATTATTGACTGTAAATGTCATGTTTACTTTTTTATAGCACACCAAAGTTATTTTGATTATTTTCATGATTCTAGTGGAACTTTTGGCCTTATTTATGTTTTTTTTTTTTGCTTCTTACTAGTACATTCTTGAAACAAACTGAATTGCACCGAGAGTCATAAATGACTTATTAATAGGTTGATTTTTTGGCAGTGCAGACATTGAAGTTGCATTAAAACTTTACTCTTCAAAGTAGAGTAAACAGGATGAGTATCAAAGACTGCAGGGTGGGTGCTTGGCCATGCAAGAGTCTCTTTACAGATCCCTCAACACCAAAAATGAATCAAACATGAGTTTTTTCAGACTTGTTGTGGAAACGAGAGTCCACAAAACAGTGAGCAACATTTGTCTTATGTTCTGATTTATTCACTTCATGTTTGCAATTAAAAAGATTATTATTATTATTATTGCTTAAGCTTAAAAAGGTTAGAGTACAGGATGCCTTAAAATGTTAAGTTGACTGAATTTTCGAGGATAAGTTGAGGTAATTTTGTAATGAGTGAGAAGTTAAATCAAATTGTTTCTCTTCACAGTGAAGTGCACCAAAATTGTTTTAATTATTTTTGTGATTCTGGTGCAAGGTTTGGCTTTTTTTTGTGTTTTTTTTTGTTGTTGTTAACTCTTGAAACAAATTGATTTGCATTGGAGGCAGATTGAAATCATTACAGTTAAACTCACTGATGTATATTTTCTTCCAGACTTTTATGAGTCACAAAAGACAAACTGACTTACTGTGGACTTCTCTGCAGTGCAGAAGTTGACGGTGCATTTACTCTTAATTCTTCAGAGTTTAGTAAACACTAAGACTGAGTGGATTCATCAGGACTGAGTGAAAGTTTAAGAATTTGCAGTGTTTTCTCGAACAGATTTGATAATTTAGAAATGAATGACTGTCTTGTAGTGATTAAGCTTCACTTTGGACTAAAAACTGCTGTGGTTTCAACTTGTTAGCTGTGATGTCAGCACAGTGACGGCCTCGCTGTCTCTTCTGGTTTAAGACAAATGGAGGTAATGAGAAAATTGGCACATGGGTAGATTGAAATCATATACGATTACCGCTGAAATGTCAATTGGCTCAGATGTGATCACTTTGACAGCAGGGGCCAAACCTCCAAGTAATTGTTTCTGGAAGTAGATTTGGGTCAGCGCGGCTTTGGAGGGAGGCCTGAAAGTTAAAGTATGTGCACCTCCTCATCAGGGCGATATTTCCTGATTTCAAATGGCTGCTGACTCTTAGCTTTTTGTGTATCTTGGAAGAAATTAGACAAAGCTGATGTGTGAGTCGTCCCAGTCAAGGTTTCCTGAATCATGTGTGATTCACAGAGCGAGCACATACGACAGGCAGTCTTTCTTTCAGCCACGCAGACAAACCAAAACATCCCTGATGAGGCAAAAAATGCGTTTGTGGGAGACGCTGCTGCCGTCTAATTGCTTTTGTTGCTCTGGTTCAAATGTCTCATGTAATCATTCGGGTATGAGGGTTTATCTGATGATGGTTTGGAGCAGAACCACAACAGAGGTTTAGCATGTTTCACTGTTTTCAGCCTCCCGTGGTGCAAAAATATTAAAAAGAGAATTGTTATGTATCTGCGTGTGAAGAACAAATGTTGTTGCATGAACTTGGTGTGACTTTGCGGGACCTTTTGTGTGGCTCTCTGGTCCGTTGAGACCCAAAGTGTTTCCTCCTGTTGGATTTCAGCACACTTGGTGCTTTGGGACCCATGAAATATTAAAAAAGCCGTTTATGATCTCACGATAGCGCCTGGACAAACCTTCACACGCAACCAGGAGAAATCCAGGTCAGGGCCGCCATGACTTGAACAGTTGGGTCGACATTGTGTCGGCTTTTTCTTTTTTTTTTTTTTTCACAAATCTCTCCCCGGCCTGCATTTCTTTGATGATGAATGACGGCGATTAACTTGTTTTTTGGTATTTTATCATCGCAAAACTTGAGTTGCAGGGTCATTAATTGAAATCTCAGACTGCCAGGATCTGTGCACTTTCCACAGACGTGGCTGACTTCTCCTCCTCTTCGCCTTTTCACTGTGGTGTGTGGCGGAGCGGGGAGCACAGGCAGCCATTTTCCAAATTCGACTCCATTTTGTTTCAGTGAATAAAAGTAGGTTACGAATCCTGGGAAGTCACTTGAGCATTTTCTGATCTTTTCTGATGCGGCAGTAAGCTACTGCAAAGAACCCTCCATCTTTAGGAGCCGCGTATGTCCGTGAAAGAAGAAATTTATGTCTCTTTATTCAGTTCTTTAAATCTGATTTTCCAAAAACTTGAAAAAAAAAACTGAAAATATTTCTGTTTTTTAATTTTTTTGTAATGTCACATCTTCCTTCATTTTGTGCAGTCACCGGATTTACTCTCTTTTATCGTTTCAAATCACATAGATTTTTATTTATTTCGTGAAATATTTCGAGTCCCAAATCTGCGTCAAAGGGTTATCAAAGTACAAATATGTACAATATGTACTATCCACAAAATCCAGATTTGTTTTCAAGATTTCTTTTTGAAACAAGTTGAGGTATTCTTTCTGCACTGACAGCTTTTATTTGTGTGAATAAATTGTGGGTTTTTTCGCCGGGTATTGTGTGATTTTGCAACACTGGCGATAAAAAGGATCATACAAACTTGCGAGGAGCACTTTAAAAATAAATTCCCCTCTAAAAACAAACATATATTCTGTTCTCTACACTGTTTGTTTGGTATCAAACAAACAGTGTAACTTGATTTTCCTGAACGTATCATAACAATCAGGCCTCTACAAAACACTATCTGATCCTAAAACTGGTCAAAAAGTTATATATTAAACCTCAAGTACAAAATACAGGTTTCTAAAACCATATTAAGACGCTTGCTTTGTTAATTTTATCTTATCTAACTTTGAGTTTAGTTTAATTCTTGATAAAAAGTAAAGCCATCTAGTTTTCTCTCATGAGATATGAGCTGGACACTTTGGACGTGTTTCTTGTGAACAAATCAACCAAAAATCAATTAAAACAACAATCTAATGCAGATGTTGTATAAAAAGTTCATTTAAGCAGAAAACACAAAAAAAGATTTGATTATCCGCACATAAGGTCTTGTGACTTTGCTGAGTCGGCCATTTTGCAGTGAGCTTGCAATCAGCCTGATTGACCTACTAACACAATAATGATGCGACAAGCTGTGATGTATCTGTTTATGCACAAACTCGCCCGTGTGTGCCATCCCCGCTGCCCCTGTACGAGCTGGCACCTCGGCCCGCTCGTATCACTGCGTGGTCGCAGCGGCAGCACGGTGGGAACACGCTGGGCAGACGCTGCGAGCGCTAGCGCCGATGATCCCCTTTTATGTCTTGGCTCCATCAGGGCCCGGAGTTATTCTAGTGCATAATTGATGGAGGAGTTAGAATAGCAGAAGTAATGCGATGAGAGGGTGCAGCCAAGCGGAGCGAGGGATCGCGTGCGTGGGGCTGCAAACATTGCAGGGGACGAGAGGAGGGCATCTGGCGTAACAGGTCCCAGCGCTGAGTCGACACAGAATATGTCACCGCCTCAGCCAATCGCAGCTCTCGTCTTCCCGCCAATCAGATGTCTGCACTTGAGTGGAGTACTACGCTCTCATGAAAGAGACTCTCCGGTTATTAGTGCTTCTCTGAGCTATCCTCGGCCTCATTTCTTCCTATTTGTGCGAGTAAATCTGATTCTGGTGTAAAAATTAGATTTTACTGGAGATTCCTTTTTAACTGGAAAGGAATTTTGTAAATCACCTCGGGGTGCTTTTGACCTCAGAGGACTCTTTGTTCCTGCAGGTCGACTTTGCGCTATCAGCAGTGACAGGGTGGATATCACACCTAGACGAGCACCTACAAAGAGAAAGTAATGGCCCAACAAGGCTGCATTGTGTGTTTAACAAAAGGGACAAGGTCACCTGTCCCGTCCTGCTTCAAAGAGACTCAACAGAGGGGACAAATAAAAAACAGGAGACGGGTTTCACCCCCAGACCTCGCCCAAAAGTTTCACTCTGATTTAATGTCAGAAAGTCAGTTTTTTTAATTTTATTTTATTTAAAAAGGGGAAAAATGAATGTATCTGAAATGAATAATGTCAATTCTAAAGAATTAAAAACTAAAAATGAAAATAAAATAAAATGCTTGTTAGTGCAAATATTTTATATAATATTATATTTTGAGTATTTTATTCTTTAGATTTAATACACCATTTTTTTCTGAATTCATCAGTTTACAGTAGAAAAAAGTTGACAGAACTTAAAATACAGTACAGCAAACACTACTAACGAATAAAGGTACATGAAAAATAGAGTAGAGTAACTTCAAAAACAAATGCAGTTGTGAAAGATTGTCAGAAAATGAGAACTTAAAAAATTCTAAAGGAATAAAACCAAATAAAGAAAATAAAGTACAATTTTATTAGTTATCATTTTTTGAAAATATTTTATGTAACAATTAAATTTAAATATATTATTTTTAAGATTTAACGGACCATTTTTTTTCTAAATTCCTCACTTTTCAGGAGAAATAAGTTGACCTAGAACTTAAAATACAGCACTGCAAAAAAAAGAAAAAAACAAAAACAGTACTACTTAGTATTTAATCTCATACCGATTCTTCAAAATCCTAAAAACAAGACGACTGTCTGCCAGTAATGGTGAAAAAATACATCAGTAAAAGCAATTTAGGAATTTTCTCCTGAAAAAAAAAAAAGAGTCCGTTTCATGGAATAACACAGAATTAATCAAGCTTAGTCCAGAAAATAACTTGTTCATGTGTGCTGGATCGTGAAATAATTTCCCCTCATTAGCAGATTACTTTCACATGTTTTTAAAGAAAATATAATTTTGCAATTAAGCAAATTGGAAAATGTTTTGCACAGTAATCACCACACTTCCCAAAAAAAGTGCTGAAGAACTGCATCTGGTCTGCTGCGTCTCCTACATGTAGCATTTGTTGTGTATCCATTAGTTTTATATTCCGTGTCTTAATATGCGAAATGTACATTAAACCCAGCTAATGGGAATTTATTGTAATTTCACGGGCAGTGAAAGTGTTCTTTTAATTATCCAGCAGCCGGCGTAATGAAAACAGTGAGTTGTGCAGTGAGTTTTGTGTGTGGCGCTGCAGACAGTAGCCGGTGTCTGAAGTCGGCTCTGAAACACAGACCTGTCCAGCAGAGCACTTAGAGGCCACTGGACCGGGACTGTGCCTATTAAGATCATAAAATCCTGCTCATAAAGATGTTTTATTTGTTTCCTGAGTGTGCCGGCTGCTTAGGTTTCCATCAGAAGTCTTTATGGCTCACTGCTCATATTTCTGTCTCTGGATGGAGGTGACTATTAAGTTTTAGTGGACTTTTGTAAGTAGCAAAAGCCTGGTCACTGAAAGTTCACTAATTATTTTTAATTTTTTTTTCTTTTCGTTGATGGAGTTTTTCGTTTTTTTAAGTGCAGCTTTGGCATCTCTGTAATGTGGTGTGGTTGTAAGGCAGCAGTTGTAATATCTACATCACAGGGAGAGCAAATGCAATTTGAATTATTATTTTTTAAAATTATAACAAAAAATATTTAACTCAGCAGTGTTAGGAAAATGTATGTTTTTTTTCTAAAAGTAATATTATCAGATTATCTTTATCTACAGATATTCTATTATTATTTAACTGTTGTGGCGTATACACAATTTATATTTGTATTCTTAGTGATTTATATATTCTTTTGAAACACAAATTATTTAAGATTTTAGTAGAATGTGCTTAAAACAAAATTTAAATTTTTGCAGAGACATTGTAATTTAAATCATGATTTTATTTGGAATGAAAGTACACCAAAATCATCTTTTTCAATTTATTGTAGTGTGTATGCTTTGTATATGCATTTCTGAATTTTCGTGAATTTGTGGTATTGTCATGTTTTCTGTAACTTTTTCAGTGTATAATATGCCGATAGTTTGACCCAAAATTTATAAATTATTGAAAATTGTGTTAGAAATAGGAAAAAAAAGCATTAATTTAGTGACATTTTCCCATTATGGAAAACATACTCAAAATAAAGCACCGTAAATGCATTCATTTTACATTTATTGTAATTTTATTTATTTATTTATGAAATATCTATTTTTTTTAAATATTTGATGTCAAGTCTTATGACTAGTGTTGAAAAAACCTGACGAAATTAATAATAATTCAAAAGCGAGCTGGTATTAGCAGGGTTTAACCTCGCTTTGATGCAGCCATGCGTCGTTGGCGCCGGGTTCCACGTCTGTCACTTTCCCTCACATTCACTTATTTGAGCCTGATTATAGGCCGGACTAAAGGCAAAGAATTGATCGAAGAAGACGAAGAAAAAAAATGGGCCTAAGCGTGGACGTTGAAGTCCTGTGACTGCTCATCTGGGTCACATGGTTCTTCCAGAAGTAGTGCTGGTGAGGTCTAGACACGCGATACACAGGGGGGTTAGAGAAACACGCCGGCTAAGACGTCACACACATTTACCATCCACCAAGCCACTCCTGTATGGAGGCAGGCCCGTTCTAAATTTTGCCCAGCAACCCAACAGTGGAGTGGGATATGTGGTGCTATGGTGCAGCACAATGTTTGACTCTTTTCTTGACTTTTCCAATCAAAAATCACATTTTTATCTGATTATTCGAAAGTACAGCGAAGACTCTGCGTGACTGTGAAGTTTTTGTTGATGATTAAATGGTTTTAATGATTATTTATGTGTTGAATTAAGAATTTTGAAGAGCTACTGTGGAGGCTGAATCACCTCCTGAGAGGTCTGTTTTTTTAAATTTGGTAAATTCACGTCTTTGTCGCTGTAGCCAAAAATGTCCAAAATTAGGTTACAAATCCTCCACACTGCAATGGAAATGGATAAATATGCAAATTTGTTCCAAGCCCCCCCAAAAAAGACCAAAAAAAAAAGAACAGGGGTGTGTCTTTCCAGAAAGTCACCAATCAGGATTAACCCATAACCCTGCGGCAGCCAATGGGCCGTGGAGCAGCTGTGCTTTCATTGGCCCGTTGAGCACAGATAACCAAAACTGTGCCAGATACACCAGGGTAGAAATAACCCAGAATTCCTGTAGCCTGAAGGGAGCAAAGCTCTTAATGCAGCATGTTGAATTCATGCTGCAGCAGCCTGCTGCTTTCTGGGGGATGTAAACTGAAATGCCAACAACTATCTGAATTAATCACTATCTGTATGGTGTCTATTCATCGTGGCAAGGACACACACACACTGTGGCGGAGTCCGCCACAGTATTAATGTTAGAAGGTTACAACGAGCTGAGTTTGCTTTCTCTTTTTCGTGCTCTCTCGCTTGCTCATTATCTCTTCCAGGGCTTCTCATTTCTCCCCCTCCCCGTCCTTTCCTTTCCTTTCAAGGAAGCTCACGCCTTTTTTTCTCCCCCAGCAGTCACCTAAAACTTGTGACAATCAAAATCACTGAGTGAAAAATCAACCTCTTTACTGCAGCACTGCCTGCCCTGCACAGTCTGTTTATTAAAGAAACAAATATATCTATTCTGAACAAAATCCCTGATTGTGTTTCGTACATACAAAACCCCCAAATCTGCCCCAAAAGTAGTATCTGTGATCATCCTCACATCAACAACGCCACAATATACAAAACTCTATTATTGTGACCCCAAATTGTAATATTTTAACATAATTTAATATCAATGTTTTTATATCTTCCCTAAAATTCATGTTTTAAATGCCAAAATACGGTATGTTATAGCACAGACGAATTGCCCCAAATGTGGTGTCATGCTCCCTAAAGTTTTTATTTGGGATACAGCCAGCACTCGTAAAAGCACAGGACTGTGTAAATGAGTTGTAATAACAAAAAAATATAGGTCATAAACAACACATTAGTTACAGGGACTTTAAAACATTGACATAATCACAAATATGTTACAGTGCGTGCAAATCGGCAAAATTTGCGTACTGCGTATTTGTGTGTTATTTGAGATAATTTGTGACAGTACTAAAATCTCAACATTTACCAAAGCAGCCTCATAATTTGTATGCAAAATTTGAATTAAAAAATATGTTATAGTGCATGCAAAGTCCCAGAATTTACTTCCCTGTACCCAAAATGTGTCATTTGTGATTTATTTGTCACCGCAAAATCCCGTACAATCCAGTACAACCGCCATGTATTTTTCATCATCTCAAAATTTGTTGTAGGGCTTCAGACTTTATGTAATTATACCTGAAAATACTTTGATGCAACTGGACCCTAAAATCTGGTGCAGTGTCCCTGAAATGTGTTGTGCATGATGATCCCAACATTTTTTAAAGCATCAGAATTCACATTTTGTTTAGCAACCTCAAAATATGTTGCACCCATTTATTTCGGATTAAAAAAAATATTATAGTGCATGCAAATCCCCCAGATTTTCTAATATTTGTAAAAATATTTCATTTATGATTACTGCAGCCATAAAACTGTCACCACAAGATCCACAAATTTGGTGCAGCAAAACCAACATGCACTTTTATAATTCCAAATTTTTCACATTTTTTATTATTATCCCAAAATATACTATGGTGCACATGGATCCTAAAATCGTTTGTAGAGTCCCTGAAATTTGTTATGTGGGATGATCAACACTTTTTATAGCGTCAAAATTCTAAAAAATTGGATCAATAGCGCCATAATTTGGCAAAATTACAACATTCATACATAGGGTCCACAAAAATTTAGTCATGATTCAAAAAAGGTTTTAGTGTTCATGAATTTGTCAGATTTGGTGTTGTGTCCCAAAATGCAGTTGTGAAAGTCAAATTTGTCAGAGCACCACAAAAACCACAAAAATCCACTCAAAATATAGTTTTTGTAATAAAAACAAGTTTGATAAATTTGTGATTGCAACACAAATTCCCGCTGTTGCATTAAACCAAAATTTCTTTGTTAGAATTACAAAATTTGTTATTTGTATTAAATCAACATTTTATAGCTCCTGAAAACGTGGAAACCCAGAAACGGTTCAGCTTTTCCGCTGCTTCTCCTCCTGATCCTGCTCTAACCCCGTCGTCCAGATGTTTTTCATCCAGCTGCTGACTCCTGCCGCTCTGCTATCAGATACGAGAAGGGCGATTAAAGCTTCTCAGACTTCACAGCTTTGTTCTGTTCCCTCAAAAAAATCCACCTCAGCTGACTCCCTCGCTCTCCGCCAGGTCTGAGCTGAAGTCACTTCCTCCATGTGTGAGACATAAAAACTCTGGACATTCAAGTTTCAAGTCTTCCTCAGAATTTGGACCTGTTTTAGGAGTGCGGAACATTTTTCTCCCTCTTTTGAGAAAATGGTTTTGGTTGCGATCATAAAAAAGGTTCAGATGCTGCACAGATGAACGTCGGCGCATATTGGTGACTTTAATTTGGCGGCGTGCTCTGTGGCTGCAGACACACATTTAATCTGCTGTGGAAAATGAGTCTGCAGACTTTGGGGAGACGCTGCGATCGCACGAACACACATACTTTTACACAGGCCATGCATGCCTACACACACACAGGCAGACACACACAGATGCAGACTTGTGTGCGGGGTGTCATATGTTTATCCTGTAAGTCAGCTGTTTGATCATAATTTGTGATTAATCAGCCATGAGAGCTTTTGAATTAAGTGCAGCTTTTCATGTCAGAGTAACTGCAGCCTAATCCGTCTGGCCTTTCCCAAATGCTTTATAGTTTAGCGGAGCAGATGACACAGAGCGGGCTGGCTCAGCGCTGGTGCTGGTTATAGAGTGTCTCGGAAAGTTGCAGGTTTTAGTCCCAGCCGTGTCTTGAGCGCAGTAAATTCCATTGATGTGTGTATGTGTATCTAGGAGGATATTTTATATCTCAGTGGCATCTGCCTCCACATTCAGACAGTTTGTCATTTTAACACTATGGAAGTAGATGAGGGATCTGCACTTTTTTTGTCTATAATAAATGTCTCAGGCGTGTACGTCGAACAAGAAAAAAAACTAGAGGAATCGAAACTCCTAAAGAGGCTAAAGTCTGCGAAACATTGTTTCGGGTCGACGCCGAAACTGTGCAAGAAAGAAGCGTCACAGATCCAGTCTTATTTATTATGTATAAGAGTAGAGTTACTCTGTGAACAGGCAGCGGCAAGCTTGTGTCAAGCTTTCAGATTTACTTGACAACCATCATCAAGAGCAGGTAGAGGAAATGAACCGAGTTCAATTCAATACAACCCAATTGCCAGATTTTTTTTCGGCATTGTACATCTCTACAAATCACGGATAAAACATTTTTATATTTCTATGTTGCGAATCCATTGAAACATGTTTCAATAACGCTGCCCAGCTAGCATTGAATATGTCATGAATATGACACCAGAAATACCTTCTACTCTTACATCAGGCAGACGTCACATTTTCAGTTGGAATGATAATTAGGTTGATGATATTTTAGTTGTCTAATGATCTAAAATCTGTTGTTTGGAAGTTAACATTATGACATTTTGGCTTTTGTTCTCTATACCGTGCACCTGAATGTCTTTATTGTACGTCAAGATGACGTTGGACTGAGATGTTTGGAAGATGTTGGATTTTGGTTACGTAACTACACAACCGCAAAATATCGACGTCATCCGTCGTAGTTTTCTGCATCAAACTGATGTTGCCATTAGTCTTGTCTCGACATTGAACATGACGTCACAACCTAAATTCAACCATGTATCAGTGTCTAATAACCGTGGTGGCTAGTTGGGTGTGGTTGAAGAGTGGTTAGGTTTATGCCCAAAAACCACTTGGTTATGATTAGTTAAAAATCATACTTGGGCTTAAAATACCAAATATTGGTGGCACACTCTTGGCCAAAACAGTGCCAATGAGTCAGCGAAAAACAACCAGTTTTGTTGTTTGGCCGTCTCGACCTGTCGACTGCAGCTTGGCAGCCATCTCACCGAGATGTTGTGCCATTCACCATCCTCCTCACTTCCCGATGGCAAAAGCAAGCTCAAGTACAGGAAATCAAAACTACATCACTTTAGAAACGTTTATATGATGCGTATGAAACATAGAAAATTTAGCGTATCTGTGGTTTGCAGAAATGTACATTTATTCAGGCGAATGGGCTGATTAAACACCAGGAGTGCGAGCTGATTGATCAGTGTGAAGCCCTGTTATTCTGATACTTATTATTACACCAAGTTACTCATTTAACCTTGATGGGGATGTTTTCCTCCAAATCTACAGAAGCAAACAGTCAAACGTGAAGCAAATTCGCTAACATGTCGCTAACATCTGGGACAGTTTGCCCGCCACGTAAACAAAGCTGGTCAGTTTGCTATTGTCGCATCTTTAAAGGTAAAGCGCACTAATTACGGCCTCAATATTTTTAATTTAAATACGGGAATATATTGCTGAAAATCTGGGGTAAATAAATCAAAACCACAAAAAAACGACTAAATATTGGATTCCTAAAAGAGCACGTAATGCATATTCGGGACCACACTTTCCGAAAGAGGATGTTGTTTGTTGTAAACACCGCTACAAAAGACATAATTGGGCACATTCAAGAATTGTGGTAAAAATCAGTTTTACACGATCTGTTGGTATTTAAAAATCTAGGTACTATTTGCTAGAGTAAAAAAAGTCAGTTGAAACGAGAAAAAGATGCATTTGAAGCCAAGTTTGTTTGCAACATTCATAACCGATTTATTCCTATTACAAATCTAAACATTCTTTTGACAAAAACAAAAAAAAAAAACGGTTGTAAAGGATGAAATGAAGGAATCTGAAGCTCGACAATCTCAATATATAATACTGTGCAGGCAGAGTCTTCTTGAATTCAGTGATTTGAAGACCCAGTTCACAGTTTGAATCTAGATATTTGCTTAGAGCAACACAAATGCTTCTACCTTTTGTTTTTGTTGATGCTGTATTGCTGCCATAAGCTGCGGGTTCAACCACGCCTTCAGATATATCAGCATGTCTGCCTGGCAGCTTTAATCGTGCATGTTTCTCTGCACGTCTAAAAAAAGAAACAATTTCCTCCTAATCTCATGAGTATCATTGCCTTTAAAATGCCTTAAAATGCTCCAAACTCACCCTGCATGTCATGCCCTGGGCACGCCGTTCCCTCCCCACAAATGTTTCTCCTACTGCCCTTTTGTTCCGCTCCAGAATGGAGTTGACGCGTGTGAAACCGAACGTGATACCAGGGGCCCGAGAGTTCATTATTTGCCGCTGTTCTCACGGGGCGAGTGAAAAATCACTCCTTTGTGCCTCGGAAGAAAGAGCCTTCCTCTGACCTCATGGTTGCGCAGTGTAATGTCAAAAGGCCCCGAGGTTTGTGCGGTGTAGCCACACCCACTCTGTTGTGGAGCCGCCGTGGAATCCGACCAGGGTTCCCTGTCCCGGAGAGAGAGCCGGGGAAAAAAACAGCCTGTTGTAAACAAATGTTTGGATCCCACATCGTATACCGCACTAATTGGACCTTGGCTGCTCAGGGGATCTTTTTTTTCTCTCTCTCTCCCAAATCCAAATAGTGCATTTTCTGCATTCTCTGTATACTGTCCATTTCAGACCACACTCACTCTCCAATTAGGCTCTTTTCCTTTAACGGATATGTTAAAGATTTCTTTCATGGCACCATCTCTCTGATGCAGCGCTGTGCAGTATCACACGAGTCAGAATTATAGGTTTCTAGACGTCAGCTCAGTCGGGGGCTCGCCTCTGCATGTCGCATCTCTCAAAGAGTTGACCGACATCAAACGCATCTCAGAGCGGCTGCAGAAAGTCGTTGCTTAAGTGCAGATCATGCATGGTGGCGGATCTGAGGAGGCGTTCTCAAAGCCTCAATCTGAACGCTAACAGATGACTTAATGACCCAGAGGAGCCTGCTGCCTTTCAGGTGTTAATTGAAGCTGTGTGTGGCATGTTTATATATGTGTGTGTCAGTGTGTAGTTTTGCCATAAATTCACCCCTACACACACACACACACACACACACACACACACACACACACACACAAATCACTATTTTATCAAGGGATTTTTGTCTATTATCAAGACCTTAAAAGTTTAAAAAGTGGTTTCATGTGCATATCGGCTGAATTTCCTGCACACACTCTTAGAAATGTAAAACTTTCAGAGGGATCTACCTCAAACCCAACATAGAGGGTAATGCCTAGAATCATCTGTGAAAGGTTCCACCCAGAACCCCCTATACGAGGTTCTACAGAGAACCCTTCTGTATTGAAATGGTTCCTTCCAGAAGCCTCACTGGGTGTTCTATCCAGAACCTGTCCACCTTCTGAGGGTGCCATTCAGAGCCCACCTATTCTACTGAGAACCGTTTCATATACCAAGGGTTTAATCTCGAACCCACCCTGGGGGGTTCTGCAGAGGAACCTTTAATATTCCAGGGGTTTCATCGAGAACCCACTTGGGCCATCCTACCAAGATCCCTTTCATATTCCAAGGCAAAGCCCACTCCAGTACGTTCTACTGAGAAGCCTTTTATACTGCAAGGATTTAATCTAGAACCCACTGAGGAGGGGCTCTAAAAAAAGCAATTTATTACATTACCCATAGGTCTCTTTACCACTAATCATGGTTTTAGTTCTCAGTGTAACACTGTCTTACAAAGAACCCTTTCTTTAAAAAAAAAAAGTTTTTCAGAAGCAAATTGTTCTAAGTAGATCCTCAGCCCTTCAGGATGAACCCTTTTGTAACCTTTATTTCTTAGAGTGTACAAGTATAATTTTCCTTTATTCTAGTGCAACAATGATACTGATATTCTAGAAAGTTGTTTTTTCCAACTTGTTTCAACAAAACAAAACTTTGAAGGCTTAAAATTGAAAAAATAACTTTATAAAGTGGAGATTTTTTTTTCTGCAGTAGAAGCAATTATTTTAACAACGTGAAACTTTCAGGGTTCAGTAATCAACCAAAATGGCTTACAAAGATTTCTTTTGCAGCAGCTGCTAAAACCTTTGGTACATTTCCCCTCTGCTGACAAATCCAGACCCAGTAATGGAGTTTTCATTGCAAATCCCAGTTAACTGTGTGATATATGATACACTGCGCTTTAATCACTCATAATTATGACACGGCTCGACCAAAACCGACGCTCTCATGAGGTTGGTTTTGGATGCAGCTCTTATGTTCCATCCAGCTCTCCTCCGTCTTTTCCGTCGTCTCCCACCTCCCCAGATAGCGCCGCCTTGTTAGCCAGGAATGTGGAAAACGGCACATTTCTGCTGAACTAAACCTTCATGGGAAAACGTTGCTTCTTCTGTGGTGGAAGGACTGTTAATGGATTAAGTGGCTGCTGTTTCCCACTTGGGGGCCAAGCCTCCATCGTACCCCGGTTTATTCAAGCTAGATGCCCCCCACCCCCCGTCCTCCAACTCCCGCCTCCATCTGCTTGCGGGCTAATAGGCATGGCTAGCGTAGCTCAGCTTTAGACCCTGGTCCTTCGCCATGAACTTGGCTTTCCTGCCCCTCTTCACCCCATTCATGTCAGCAGGTCCTGGCAGTCTTGTTGGGCTTTTTGAGTGTGTTCACTTTGGACGGCGATGAAAGGAGTCGGGGGAACACGGGATCTTAAATCACTTAATGAGGGGAGACAGGCAACGCTTTTGTCCAGCTTGTTCTGGGGCTGTGTCCAGCCAAAGGCCTCTAACGGGCTCTGACACCTCGCTCTGCCGCAGACCCCAGTGTGTGTGTGTGTGTGTGTTTGTGTGTGTGTGAGTGTGCATGTGTTGGTACGTTGCCAACATCGCTCCTGGCTTCAGCGTTTGTACAGAATTTTTTTTTTTTTTTATTTGTTCTACATCTCAGCATTTTATTCGCATTTCCTCACCAGCTCGGCATGTTTATTTGGTCTCGGCATATTTTGTGTCTTTGGGCAGCTGGGAGCATATTTGTGTGTGTGGTGAGGGTTAAGTGGGAGGCAGGGAGAAGCCGCATGATGTGTTCGGCAGCGGTGTCGAGGACAGGGTCGCTCCCTGCGGGTGTTTGGCCTTGGCCCACGGTTAGCATGTGCTGACTGAGCCGGAGCACGAAGGGAAAACCCAGAAGAAGAAACAAATAAACAAGTGGCAGCAGAGTTTGACGTGTTTGTGTTTGGTCATTATCTCGGCCTTGAAGTTCCTAACACACACTGCTGCTGAGCCGGTTAACTAAACACACAACCACTATGTTAATGATGGGTGTGTAAGACAATGAAATGTTTTAATGAGCCCCAAAAGTACCTGACTGCCTAGGGTCTATTCTCCTAGAGCACGGGTACTCAGCTTGCTTTGGGGCCACTTTTGCAAAATGACAGGAGAACAGGGGCCACTGGATATTTCTAGAATTTTAGCATATATCCAGGATTTTAGGATGTTTCTAGGATATTAAGACATTGGTAGGACCCCTGTCTGGGTGAGGGGGATCCTCCACTGGCACTTTTTTTAATAAACAAGCTCTATTTGCTTAAACCCACTGTCTAATCTAATCCTGGCCGTGTAGGACTGAGAGCTTGTCTTTGTCCCAGTTTTGATTTGTGATTAACAATCGAGTTATCTCAGTAGCAGGTTTGGTTAAAAAAGGTATTCCCTATATATGTAAATAAAGCGTCTGTCAGGGCCAGCTCAAGAACAGCTCAAACTGAATGAGAAACTGGATCAGTGTGTAGTAGCACCACCAGCATGATAAGGATCAGGAAGGCCCGGGCAGTCAGGGGTCAGCTTTGTAGTGGAGGCCTCCACCCTGTGACATCACAGTCCAGGAAATCCCCTTTTCTCCCCCCAGCTTCCTCCGTCCTCACATAAGCCGCTGGCTCTCTCTCACCTCCTCGACACTCACTGCCGCCTCCAGCCGTGAGATGAGCTGCTCTCTGCTGTCTCCTCGACTGCTAGTTAAGTCTATTCACCCCACTCAGTCCATTTTCACTCGTGCACTGCTCTTAACACTCTCCCACATTCTTCACCAGCACTCCTTTCCTCCCCCCATTTTCCTCTGACATTTCAAGGTGCGTATCAGTGTTCGGATATGACACTTGCTCTCTCTCTCTCACTCATTGTCTCTCGCTGTCTATCACCACCTCCCTCTTCTCTTTTTCGCACATGCTGCACACACGCATTTCACACATGTTCGCACACACACTGATATCTGGCAGGCTAGTGTTCAGTTACAGGACACCCTTCAGTGTTTCTCCTCTGTCCCCGATGTGTAAATGAGTATTGTGAACTCGTCTTCATTAAGAGTAGGAGCTTTTCTGAGGCCAGTGTGGGCGCCCTGGCACCAAAGCGGCCTTGGTTGCACCATTAACATATCAGCTGTAAACAGTTGTCTCTGCAGAGCTGACATGCATGCACGTATTTGCATGTGTGTGTGTGTGTGTGTGTGTGTGTGCGATTGCGTGTTGATGTTGCTCTCTGAAAAGCCAAGATTTATATGGCGTTCTCAATTTAGCCTCCCTGCAGCCGCGTCTTGGCTGTTAGGCCTCACTGTTCTTTTCAGCTGGCTCAAGTCCGGTTCCTTTCACAGTCCTCCAAAACAAGAAGAATGCTATGAAGTTCCCATGGTAAATCACATTCCCATTTACATTTTAGGCCTCATCCAGAAGGCAGTGAATACTATGGGAGAGGCCGTGTTCAGACCCATAATGGCACCGCATTAAAAAACCATAACGGCTTGCACTGGTGTACAAACAAACCAGAGAGTACAGTTTGAAGGTATATCACACAGCAACACATTTCACAGCAGTTTGTACTCTTTTGAGACACGATTTAACGACTCTGGAAAGTTACAGAAACGGTTAGTTTCTCAGCACTCTCACTGTTTGTGAGAAAAATAGTAGCTCATTATTTAAGAGAGCTTAATATTATCTCCAACAATTGAAGAACACTTGCAAATTCAGCAGCTGAGGCACAGGCCAACAGTAAAAAGAACAAGATATACAGATAAAAAGCCACTAAAAAAACAATGTATTCATTTTTATTTGAATTGTCAGAATTCTGACAATAAAAAAGCACAATTTTATAGAGGATATATGTGCTTTTGAATTTTAAAATTTTCCATTGCAGTGTTTGCAGATGAGTCTTGGCAGCATTGCAACAATTTTGCGATGGTGGTGCCTGTTGAACCAACACTGTAATGTCATAAAATGAATGAGGGAGTTTAGGACATTTAAGGAAGCAGTCTGAACTTTATGTCTCTAGATTACTAAAAGGGTTGCTCAAGAGAAGACAAGCACTGAAGGTGAAATGAAGGTGAAGCAAGTTTAACCCTATATGTTAACACATGAGGTATTTATGTGGGTCAAATTAAAGATGTCTAGATTTCTAGGTTAAATTTAGGCTTCATTTGCTTATAAACTTTATTTAGATGTCCAGTTGACATGGGATTGTCATTTTAAAGCATTTCTGTATATTTCACTGAGTAGTAGAAGGTTCAAGGACAGAGGGCTGTTGTATGCTGTAAAGCTCTCTGAGGCAAATTGTGATGTGATGTTGAACATGTGGAACCAAATGCAGAAGATGGCACAAGAAATGAATGGCCCTAGAGCGAATGTTTGGTTTTTCCAATCTGGGCCACTGTAGGAACAACATAGCAAAGTCCATGGATGAGGAGCTGCTCCATATTTAGATATAAATGGCCCATTCTATGGTAAAGAAAACAAACAATTCTTCAAGTGATTATACACTAGAGAAAATATAGTCATGAATATCACGTGGCATTTCTGCCAATACACCCCTAAATCCTACACACTGGACCATTGATAGAAAATGTGTTTAATCTGCAAAAGTTTATGATCAGCTGTCAGAAATCTTTGCTTGCAAAGCCAATTTCTGGTCCTTCTACGCTCCAATTAGACCCAAATTTCACAAGTAAGATTTGGGCCACAGTGAATCATAGTGACAAAAGGCAACCTTGTTTTACCCCAGTTAATACAGACACATGCTGAGAGATATAACCATTATTGATAATCCTGCAGCTAGTGTTATTATATAGTCCACTAACCCAATTAATCAAGGATTTGCCAAAATTAAAAACTTTGGCAAATTTTAATTAAAATTTCAATTAGAAAATTTAAACAGCCTATGTATTTATTTCATAATTTCAACAGACTGTAACAACATTTTAATTTTATTTTCAATAAAACACCCTGCAAAAATCCTAATTGCTTACTCAAAAGAGGCTTAAATTTATGAGTTATTTATTTGGTGATTATCTTAACATCTCACACATTGAAGTATATAGGTAAATAAAAAAATGTGGACGCAAGACCCTTGTTTTCCATCTCTGCTGCAGGTGGAGGCATGACGGATACTGAGCCCACGTTCTCAAGACACTGGTCTTTTCAGGACGCTTACTGCACTAAATGTTTATGAAAGTTAATTCAAAAAAGAAAGTACATACCAACCAAACCACAGTCAACCCAAGTGGTGGCTGAGGAACAAATCCCTTTTCCAAAGACTCGCTGTCATTGCCAAACAGCACGCTGCCAGTCCTGCCACATCTGTGCCTACTCAAAGTTGTTTCCACTGAATTCCTGTCTGAAATATGCAGATATGTTTTCAATTGCAGGATCTTAAGCTCAAAGACAATCAGATTTTATCAGTTTTCTCTTCGATCTATTCAAGCGAAGACTTTTTTTCCAAGCTCTTAGATTCAGCGTTCTCAAGTTATGTGACCCCTTTGAAAAATACCTTTTGACTTTTCAGACCCCTCAGGGTCTACACTTTATGACACTCTAATTTGAGAAAATGAGAAAAAGAAAAAAATTTCTTTTCCTTGTTTCTGTTGCCAGCCGACATCAGAAAGTGCAGGGGTGAACGTCATTGTGCTTGGATAAATATGGATTCACGCTTGCGCGACCAGACTACAAACAGACATTGTGTACTTTGCTTTGCAGCCGCTTTGCATGGTGTTTGAATGGGCCGCTCGATAGGCCATGAGCCCATGAGAAACCCCGACATGAAAGCCGTCGTCTGCACACCAAGGAAATTCTGCTGACACCTAATCACAAAAAGAGAGGAGTGAAAAAAAATCAGCCGGAGCCCACGGCGATCTCGGCGGGTTATCTTGAGGGAGCGTAACCTTTGTGACATTGATAGGATTGTACACAAAAGAAGGCGCTTTGCTTGTGCGCACACCAACACACACAACCTCAACAACTTTCTTTCATTAGCTTTCTTTGGGGTGTGCGTTGCCGGGCTCTGGAGCAGCAGAGGTGATGGATGTCAGGTTGCCCTCTGTCGCTGTTCTACTCGACTCGCCTTAATGGACCTTTTACGGACTTGAGTGAAATTGATGGGAAAACTAATTCCAAAAATAAAACTGGGGCTCTTTTCTTTTCTGCTCTTTTCTCAGGCTCTCAACCGCATGGCGCCTTATCAACACCCAATACTTTACACACAGTAAAACCTCTCATAAAGATCTGTTTCTCTTTACCTCATGTAGCTGGTCACAGCTTACAGAGCTGGGAGTTGAAGTTGGGCTGGAAGGCAACCAGTGCAACCAGTCACTCCTCTTCTCTCTCACTTATTTCTCAATTTCGTTCTTCCTCCTCATCTGACAGAGCTTTCTCATGTCAGGCCAAACATGTGATTCCCCTTAACCGCTGCCCTGGAGCAGCTGATAGCCCAGAAATCTTCTCTCCGGCCGGGCAGCTGTGGAGGCAGACGGCGACACAACTGTTTATTTTATTTACTATCTATGGAAAGCGTCTATTTCTGGGGGAGGTGTAAGGCTGGCTTGATGAGGTGTTTAAATCAGGGAGGATAAAGGCCAAGCATAGGGCGCGGTTACGGCCTCTCTGTACCCTTGATTGACTGGGTTGAATTTTTCTCCATTACTGGGTCACATTTCTCCTGGAAAAGAGAGGTTTCTAAAGGGTTTTTTTTGTGGGACAAAAGCTACAGCCATGGGCAGGACCACTGTGGCAACATATCCTCGTACAATTGTTCATTTGTCATGAAAATGCACAAATTAAGCCTTGCAAGTGGCATTGTTATGTCACAGACTCAACTTTAAATTAAGTTTGTTAGATTTAGGAAAAGAAATGTGGTGATGATGCACCTTAAAATGACTTCACCTGGTTTCACAAGGGGGAAAGTCCTGTGCTTGTTTGACCCATCCACCTTCCCAACCTGCCTCCTTATGTGGACTGTCACTTTTTATACTTCTACCTTCTTTACTCCCATTGGCCCATTGGTCATGTGAGCTCCGTTATTCCCAGTTTCGTTGGTCATATATGATTTCTGGTACTTTGCTTTTTGTATTCGTATGTACGAACAGTTCCAGGATCAACAGACAATGTCAAATTCTTTGAAGCAGGGCTACAGCTAACGATTCTTTTCATTATTGGTTAATTAATGATTATTTTGATTAATCGTTTGTTCTATAAAACTTTAAGAAACATATTAATAATTTCCTAAAACCCAAGGTGGTGGTATCAAACTCTTTTTTTTTTTGTCTGACCAACAGCCAAAACTGAAACATATACAATTTACTGTAATGTAGGGTAAGAAAAAGCAGAAAATGTTCATATCTAAGAACCAACAAATGTGCAACATTTTTTCTTTTTTCATCATTTTTATATAAATAGTCAGTGTATTGTCATAAAACAGTTTGTCAAGTCATGTACTTAACAAAGTTACATACTTAAGGTAAAGTTATGTAGGGTAGATTTAGGCAAGTAAAAATACGTAGGTTCAGTTCAGGAAAGGAAAAAAATTCTCCTGAGTTAAAGTCTCTTTACTTTACTTCCTTCTTTACTCTTGTTAGTTCATTGGTCACAAGTTTGCAGCCTACACGATTACCAGGGCATGAGAACAGCATGAAATAGCAGCTGATTACTTTTCTACAGATCGACTAACTCTTTGCTCGACGAATTGTAGCGATCCTGAAATAAAGACTGTTCAGAATAGCTCAAGTGAACAGATGTGGGACATCAGGAAAGGAAATTAAATAATTGCTCATTTGTTTGAATTTAAGATTGTCTGATGTGCTGCCCCAACATTCTGTCTGAATAGAAAATTCATTGCCGGGTTATGCCAGAATAAAATGAGTTCGTACGACGTGTTTTGCGACCCTGGCAGACGACAAAAGTGTTTATAGTTTTTCCGAACAGCCTCGCTTGAAGATGGGGTGAAAAGCGGGTCATTGTAGCGAGGGTTGAGATGTGATAATCGTTTGAATATGGGAAAGATGGCACACATTTTCAAACAGTCTCTCCTGGAGGGCATTCGTAGTGTTGCACTCAGTTGCACACATGAAAAGTGTGACAGTTCAAACCCTGCAGACTTTCTCACCTTCACACAGCGGAGTGGGTGTGACTGTTGGTTTCGATAAGTTACAGAAATTGTCAGATCCATCCCCCTTAATTAAGATGATGAAAGGTGAGGGCGAGGAAGGGAGTTTTCGAATCTGTTTTACCACGCGACAAGCACTTCCGATGGTGCAAAGTGGCGCCAATGATACATCGGACCCTGTCATGTTTTTTTGTCTGCATTACGTTGTGCATGAGCAAATGAAGAGGTGCATGGAGACAGGAGGGGGGCATAGCAAAGTGAATCCACTCAGATCTTCATCTGTCTCTGTCAACATTTCCACTGAGACGCTGAGTCCTCACAGCGGAGACGCTCCGACACCCCGCCATGTATGCCGAATCAAGACCTAATCTCAAGTCTGCCGCCATTTCACCCATACTGCTCAGCCACTGTGTGTGTCTGTGTGTGTTTTGGATGATTTGACTCTGAAGTGCGTTTGTTGATATCAGCGGCAGTCATACCTGAGTCATCACCTGTGGCGAAAAACTGCGCCACAACAAAACTGGCCTGATTGGAGTTACCTGAATGCTTGCATGTGTGTGTGTGTGTGTGTGTGTGTGTGTGTGTGTAATGACCCTGTGAGTGTTTATCACAGTGATCAGTCTCTGGTTGAGAGATAAGAGGACAAACAGCCAGCAGGAAGTCACTCAACACACACAGCCAGAGAGTGACTCCTGTTTGACTCTCAGCGTGAGTGGATGGTGTGTTGATGGTTTTGTTTTTTTTTTCTTTTTGAATGATATTTAGAGCATGTGCACGCTGACTCGTGCATGTTATAAGGGCTGTAAGGGCCTGGATTGGATGAGAAACAGGCTAACAATGAAAGTTGAGAGCTGTTTCTCACAATTCTTATGCTTTTCTTAGGAATATGTGCTAATCTGCTTTCTCGCAGAGATTTAGATGAGAAAACTGATACCACTTTCATGCATGTAGGGTAAATATAAAGCTACAGTCAGCAGCCGTTAGCTTTGCTTAGCTAAATGGCTGGAATCATTTAGCCTGAGGTCGCTCAAAGGTAACAAAATCTGTTGTTACACAGGGTCATGCTGCGTTCACATGGAATCAGAGTAAGAGCTGCTGACTTGAAACGTTGAACATTAAAGTCCTTTTAATGGGAGCTACTTGGTGTGCAGATCTTTTTGTTTCTACTTTGCCAGATATTTCTTCAGTCCAGCACCCACTCAGTTGGATACTGTGATGTGCGTATCTTGTTTTTTAGGACAGGAAAACTAGACATGCATGACGATATGTTGTGATAGTGAAATCAAAAATAATGTATTTTTTTCCTTTATTAGTATATTTAGTTATTCTTGTAAATTGCAGTATTTGTTTAGATCACCCATGTTTTTATCTTGTGTGAGGGAACTGCAGAGCGTCCGATTGTAAATTCAGTCACAGGAGATGGCAAAAAGTTAATATTTTAACTTTGGACAGTAGTGCCATCTATCCTGAACATTTCTCGTATTCTTTGCCAGCCTCACCTAATTTTACCATCCTGCTCTCGTCCATTAAAACAGTATCCAGTTTGATGTCTACCTTCGGCCTGATTCCATGTGTATGCAGCATTATGTGCTCTACTGTTCCTAGAACAGGCACAGTGACTTCTTGGAGTCCCTGATTTCAGTGACTCCTAGCTTCTCTGTTGAGACTTAGGATGTAGTATTGATCATCCGATTTTATACATTCATGCGCCTAACCCCCCACAAGTCAACTTGCCTAGAGCTAAAGATGTCCAACCTTGTGTCTTTTTTTAAACTTAGCCAAAGTCACTTTACTTGTCTAAACATAACGACACCCAACCATGTTTCTTATCTCAAATTTATCCAAAGCAACTTAACTTACCCAAAACATTTCCAAGAAGATGCAAAGCAGTCCAAGAATCCTTTGTGTTTATTTTTGTGGTGGTCACATATGTACAGTATGTATGGAGCCCACAGAAAGTCCTTACTCTGCTCTCAAAGTATGTAAGAAACTTCAGCTCTCCATTAAGTTGTCAGCACATCTCGATACAAGGAAAAGAATATCTCTTAATGAAAACTAAAATGATTTTTTAAAATTCTGAATTTCAAGTTTACCTGTGCAAATAACTTTTCTCAAAGTTGTTTCTAGTTTTCTTATCACCCTTGACTGAGAGAAGATTATCTTTGAGCCCACTTTGATGGGAAAAGGAGGAATAATCTATGAAAATTGCATTCTTTAAAAAGGTCTTTTGGGTAATACAAGCGTTATCTAAGTAACTCAAGCACTTTCTTGAATAAAAGTCAAGAGAGACCTTCAGGTACCTTTGGGAAACCCGACCCTGAGCTGCATGATAAAAAAAACTGGCTCTGGACCAGTTGATAAGGACATAAACTTGAAGTTATTAAAGGGCATAAAGTAAACAAGCGGGCTGAACTCGACTCCTCGAGCCCCTGGCTGGCACACTGGGCAGCAGCGCCACCTGATCCTGGAGCCATCGTAAATCAAGAGGCGTCCGAGACGCTGAGCTCGCGGGTGACACGAAGACGAGACCGCAACCAGACAGACAGGAATGCTGATGTGTGTCTCTGATAACACACTAATACAGGAGGCACACACATGGATCTCTGCGTTTCCCTCAGCGTTCCCACTCGGCTCACAATAGAGCCCCACAAACAGTCGAACAAGTGGAGATCACAGGACGACTGACATAGTTGTGTACACACTAATTAGGCAAACTGGCGCAACCACAATAGGCTTTTTCATAGCCTGCATGCATAAATCACACACTCTTTCTCTCACACACACACATACAGGATGGATATCAGGGTTGGGATCTCTGCCATGTTTGCTATGATACTCTCTTTGATCTGGGGTGAGAAGTTCTCTGCCCTCGATAATAAGGAAAAAAGAAACGAGACAGCGGGGTTGGAGAAGGTGGCAGCATTTGTTGGAGTGTTTGACAGTCGCAGTGTGAATGGAGGATGCTGTGTTTTGTTCCGGCTCTGTATGAACAGGCGTTTTGTTTGCCAGATGACATTTAGACAATGGCTGCAGGGCGGGAGGGAGGAGAGGGGGTGTCCGTGTTGTCGCCGGTGATCGTATGAGCGACGTCTGAAGCTTTTGTGGACAGCTGAAGAACGGGGGGTCAGTGGGTCAAGACCGAGTGACCTTTGCTGCCATCAGGGCACAAAATAACATGCGGAGACAGGAACCAGTGACACCTTAATGTTGGTTTTCCACCTCAGGCCTCCTGATATAACATCATATTGCCATCAAACAGCCATATTCCTGCTGTCACTGCTGCTCTGACCTTCGCTAAAGGGATGTTGTTCAATGTAAGAAAGTTTGCGGTTCAAGTGCAGTGTGCAAAAATTTCTTCGATGACCTGCGCTGCGTCTGCATTATCGGGCCCATAGAGCAAGTGCACTAGAGATTTGTGGCCGCCAAACACGACCAAGTGCGGCCAAGCAGCCAACTTTCGCTGGCAGAGCAACTGACTTCCAGTTTAGCACTCTGCTGGCTTGAATGGAGATCAAATACGTTAATCTCACAGCTGTTTTAGACTTGCAGGGGTTGTGACGCTCAAAAAATGTATATATTGATTTATAAACCTTCCCAATATAAGTCCATAGGAAAAAGTCTTTTTGGGCCCAAAAGGGTCATAAGATGAACTATGGATATTGCAATACCACTGCAAAAATGCACAAAAATGCATTAAACAACACTCTGAGACGCCAGGTAACACCACTCTCAAGACATTTTTCTTTTGGTGAGACTTTGTGGCAAAATCCTCCGACGGGTCCCATTGTAACAAAGCTCGGCGAGTTCAAACTGTTGGAAGATTAACTTTGACTTGATCAAATGTTTTCTGTTCCCCCCTGCCCTGTTTGCGCAGATGAAAGAGCTGACTGAATGGGCTTTGTACTGGATGAGGGATAAGACTATTGTCTGGATTGAGCTTTTGTCAAAATGCCCAAGGATTTTGGGTTTACCTTGTTGGTATTTCAGTTGCTGGGTTTCCACCACGGAGGCAAACAGTCTGACTTAGTGTTCTTGGAATTTATTGTATTTCCTTTTGCAAACAAAGATCTTTTATTCAGCTGCAGTTTTTTAATTACGTGATGCATTTAAAGAGTTTATTTGCAAACAAAATGACCAATATGGGTAAATAGAATCATTATTTCCAAGACAAAGAGGTTTTAAACTGCAAGTGTTACTTCACCACATGAGGTTTTGCTGTGGAGTACAAACTGTATCTCTTTAGATAAACTGAACCATTACATGCTCCCCCCAAAAATTTAAAACCTCATAATTTGTGCAACAGCACTTTGAAAAGCAGCATTAGCTTTTTTCTGTTACTGATATCAGTGATCTGATTTGTTCTGTTGATAAAAATCTCGTTTTTGAGCAAAACTTTTCATTAGAGTAAAGCTTGATCTTCAATAAACAAGCTGCCCCTCGCTGTTAAAAAATAAAAGACCATGTGTTTTGTAGCCAGAGACAAAGCCACAGGAAGATAATGCAGAGGTGTGTTATCAGTCTTTGATGCTTTGGCATGGCTGTCTGAGTGTGTCTGAGTGTGTGTGAGTGTGTGTCCTGCTTTATCAGCACACTGAGATGTAAGGGGGCCTGACCTTATCATGGTGTCTCTGCCTCCTCCTGCATCCCGTTCTCCCCTTCTGCTCTTGAGATCGTCAATAAAAAAAAACACACACACACACACACCCAAGCAAAGCAGATCAGAGGAAATGCTCCAAAACAGTTCAATACATCCGTCAGTGACGCTCTTTGAAAGGACAGGAATGTGTGGTGACCTGTCCAGACAGCTGATATTGATGAAACCTTGGACGTCAATATAGTGGGAGTGGGGTGGTCCCTTCATTGACCTGTGGTCACTTAAGAGAGGAGAGCCCATGAGTGTGTCCTGTGCTCCTGTACAGGTCTGTGCTCTGTGTGGCGTGAGTTAAGGGACATCACACACCATATTCCATTCACTGAACACACTGTACGAAGTCTTACATATATTTATATGTTTGTCTTGGTAGTATATACCACTACAAATGTATTTTTGTAGATGGTTTTGAAAATTTGGTTAAAAATTGCGATATTGCGATTGTTTGGATAGAAATCCAACTATTGAGCATCCTGGAAGATCAGTTAATATCCCAGACAAAGGAGTACATTCAGGCTAATCTCTCCTGGAATTAGGCAATATGAGATTTTGTAACATATAGAGGTCTCTCTCTGTGTAATAGCTCTGATTGGATTAGGACATTTCACGTCAGTGTTGCAAATCAATCAGCTGGACTGATTTATCTTTGATCTTGGATGCGACTCATGATGTGTGAGGTACTCAGAGGCAGTAGGTCATTTGTTAATTTTTAACATGGGGGACGTTTGCTCAGAAGATGCTCGGTGCTTTGAGTCATAATGGCGCTTCACATCTCTGCTTCTAATAATCGCCATGGTCTCTGAACATATGATGAGACATACTGGTTTTGAACTCCCCTTGGGAAGGATGAACATGTCTGTCCATTCTTGATTAAAAGCTCCGTCTACCTTTCTCTTTAGAGCACGCCATGTGAGATTACTTTTCTGACTCTTATTTCTCTGACTGCTGTCTCTCGTCTGGTCTCTCCCCTGTGTGTCTATCTCACTTGAGTCGTAATGCACACATTTGAGAGGATAGTAGCATTAAGTAGGACCATTTAATGCATGCAAATGGTCTGTGAGTTTCCTGTAATTCAGCAGTTATAGGTCTGGGTCTGGAAACGACGGCGACTAGGTCCAGACTCAGAGGATGGAGAGGGTTGGCGGGTTAACAAAGGTGATGTATTTTGGTCATGCTGGCTTCCATAAAATTTCACTCAGTGTTTGCTTTTTTAAATTTGTTGTCATTCAAATTTGCATTTTGAAACTAACAAATGTCATACCCTATAATACCACGGTGACACAATATGTCATACGTAAACCCTAAACATCTTGATTGCCCCCTGGTGGCTGCTTGCAAACAACGTCATTGTTTCAGTCATTTTAGGTCGTTCTTATCACCCTGATGTTTGTTGAAATGATCGGGGTTTTTTTCTGAAAAGTTTAGTTTTAATTAGTTATTCAATACTTTAAAAAGCTGGTTTGATGTCATGAAAGCTGTGCGTACCATTGGTGTGCTCATGATCAATGGCACTGCTCACGATTGGTTGCTCCAAATTACCTCACCAGCACAAGATGGCAGTGGCTGTTTTGGGGGTATTTAGACTTCATTTTGTACAGTGGGAGGATATGGACACATATTATCCATCTTTATATACAGTCATAGGACACCATTCAAATTTATGGTGGCTGATAAATCTTTCTTCACTTCATGTTACACCTCATAAAAAGCTGCTTTGCATTGTAAATTTGAATGTTGGAATCAGATTTGTGGGTATATGTAGTAACATGTTTCTTTTTTCCTTGTTGCGCTTCCATGCACAAACTAAGCTGTTTCCATCAGATATCTAAATATGTATTCCAATGCCTAAGTACAAGATTTACATTTTTAAATGTTTTTGAATGCAGTGGTTCCCAACTGGTGGGACATGGGTCCATTCTGAATGGACCACAAGTGAGTTGTGAACTTGTTTAATTTGTAAAAAAAAAAAAAATGAACTTCAGTTTGAGAGAGAGTGAATTTCCAACAGAGAGCTTTTATTCTGAAGTGCTGTTTCTGTTAATTCTTGCAAGATGTTTTATTTCTTTGTATTCTAAGCCAACATATTGTTTCGATTTTGTGAAATAAAATTGAATATGTGGTAATTTTTCTAATGTGCTGACCTTGAATTAATGACTAACGAGACGTCTGGACCCCTTGGCTGGACCAGATGGAAACCACTGCTTTGATGAACCAGTGAAACTTACTCTTCATCTGTTACATTTATAGGAATATCAAAATAAGTATTTTATCAAATTAAACTGAATCCCACTCTGAGTATAATGTGTCTTTGAATATTTGCTGAGAGATTTAAAAAATGAAATCACTGTTTGGTTAAATGGTTACAGTGAATAATTCTCTCTGCTCACTGAGCAAACAAAAAGGGTCTGTGCCCTAAAGCGCACAGAAAACATCTGAAGATTTCTGCCTAATTATATTAAATACATCAGATGTACAGAAGTCAAACTCGGAGCACATGTTCGCGCTCCCTCTTCCCCTCTGAAGCCCTTGTAAAAGGATCGGTTCTTATCATCGCTCTCGGGATGTATTGTCCGTGAACTCCCGGCTCATGTCTTTGGTATGAATCTTTGCCATTACTTGAGGATTTCTGAGGTCTTAGCTTCCCAGAGCTGGATGAAGCCTGCTGGAGCGTTTGATTTAAGACGGTTATTTTCGCCCAACACTTCTCCTTTGCCAGAAGAGGAGGCCTTAATTTACGTTCTGGTTTTTTACTGTGCGACTGTGCGGTCGCAGCCCTCATCTGTTTTAAAGCACGGAGGGGAAGTCATTCTCTAACCCCTACGCACGTGTGACTCGTTAGCTAACATGGCTATTAGCCACAGTTAATTCCTTTCTCTCTCTTTGCTGAAGGCCCACTGAGACACACATAAATATCCTGAGTGGAAAACTAAAAGCGACGACACGTGACTCCGCTTGCTTCCTAACCACCAGCTGGCCAGCTAAGCACTTTTTGGTCATGACAAAGTCCTTGACATGCCTCATGACCGCTGACACCGCGTTGCCGTGGAGAAAAAGGGACGTTCCCGGGTGTCACTCGGTCTTGATCAGCCTGAGATTTACGGTGACCTGACCCAGAGAAGGCCATCACGGGGTGTGTGGAATTATCCCAGGTTGACTCCTCCAGGGAGAGACTGCTAGAGGTCAGGGTGAGGGATGCAGATTTATATAGCCAGAGCTACATGCTGCACATGCTCTTTCTCCATTTAGCTAATGGGCCTGCTGTCATAATAACCGTACTTTCAGGGAGGAAGAGTTATTGCCTCATTGTCTTCCTGCTGGAGTGGTTTGTGTTTTCTTCTTGGAAAGTTGTGGGAGCTGCATGTCTGGTGTTTATGGAAGGAGTGTTTGGATGGCCTGATGGCCTGCGGCTTCAAAGTCACACCGTGCCCTTTTATTCCTGCAAGAGCCGGCGTCCATTCATGTGGAATCGTCCTGGCACTGACACTGAAGACACTGGGCCTGCTAACTGGCTGCAACATAATCATCTGGTGGAAATGTGCGTGTTTAAAGGGATATGCACGGTGGCCAACAAGGTTAAACACGCTACAGTGGCCCAGACATTCGGAGAAACATGCTGCTGCAGCAGCATAAGAAACAATTCAAAAACACAGAGGAAAGAATACAAATACAGGTTTCCGTTATAAATAAACTTAAGGGATATTATCGAAATGTTGTTAAAACATAAGATGACTGTTTCCATTGAGGAATGTTATGAGACTAGTCTCATGATAACATCAGCAGGTGTATTTATTGCAGCCACTGCACTAGTCGTTATTATTTTCAATCAAAGGCGCCATAGGCGTGGTATATGAGCAATAATAGAAAGGTAAGCCCCTTATATGTGGGAGCAGCCACGTCCGAGGGATTTCTGCATATGTTTTTCAGGGTTTGTGTGTTTCTGACATTGCATTGGTTCTGCATTTGAAAGGTGTTTGCTGTTCTCGTTTTAGCTTTCTGCAGCACATTTTTGCATTAGAAGCATGTGTCCATAGTTTTAGTTATTTTAGATTTTCATATGTGCATTTTAGTTGGCATGTTTTTTAAAGCTGCTGCACGTTTCTTTAATGGAAATGTTTTGGGCTGTTGCAGCATGATTGCCCTCAGTGGTATTTGAAGCAGGTATATGGGGATTACCCATTACAATATACCCATCTATCAGCCAAAAAGCAATCGGAATATAGGCGAGTATTTCCCCTCAGTATAACCTACCCATCTACTTAGTAGTACACCCACCTCATAAATAACCACTATGTCACTGTTTGCCCTTGTAGGCCACCGTAGCTATGCAAAGGAGAAACGCATTTGTGGCTTTATACTGAGTTCCACCATTTGTCCTTGCTAGCCTTTATTGTATAAGCATCTGTTACACAAATGTACTCTTATGCTTTTCTTTTATCAGTCTTTCAGCTGAAACATATTTCACAGGTTTTGTATTCACATTCTCAGAAAACTGGTCTATAACTGTACTGGAAAGAAAAGAAATTACACACCATGTCATTTCAAGCAAGGAAAAAAAGCTATAATTTTGCTAGCAGTCAACAACTAGCTCCCATAGGGCCTTTTTACAACATGCCAGTAGCTAAAGGGCGACACACACCAGCCGTGTCACGTTGTGTCATGTCATGTGACGCCTGTAGCACACCACAAATACGCCATGAAGGCAGAGATGTTGTCAGGGTACAGCAACATGTGAAGAATCTGAAGAAAAAATATTGTTGCTTTTCTAGATTTCTGTCTGGAGTGACATTGTCGCACGTCAACCCCTCATGACAGCTGATGGTGAGTGGGCTTACACTGAAAACAGGCCCTGGTGTTCTGATCCATGTCTGCTGGTGTCTGTTGTCTGTAAGTCAGGGAACAGACATGTGGATGACAAATGAACTAATCAGGTTTATAGGAAGGAATAGCTGCTTTCATTTTACTAAAAGATGTAAAACCTCCTGAATGTCTGGATCTAGTGTTGCGTCTCTGAAACGTAAAACGGCATTGGAAAAATATAGATTTTTAATGTGAAACTACGATATTCAGTCTTTTACTGGTTTAACTCACCTGGTCTGTTTGTTTTGGCATGGAAGAGACCCCTGCAGATAATTTGAAATTTTAATTTTTTAAAATAGAAGAAATTCAAACCAGGAGAAGTTTAGGCTGGTTGCATTCCTCACATCTAAATGCTACTAAATCTTACACTCTGTAAGCAGTGCCATTGCTTTACAGTCAACCTTGTTACACAAGGAGCAAAGAAATCAAGTCTGCATACACAGCGTAAGAGGACAGAGTAAAAACTGTTTAAAATTAATTTATTGTGGTGACACAGGTTAGTACAATGACTGAGCCAAGTGCACATGCAGTCCAACTGTGAGGTCCTCACAGCGAACATCTGTGCCACATTCCTCTCCCATTCACACAAGTGTAAAACAGCAGCATGGTAGCCTCCAGCTAACCCCGAACACTACGGATTAGCAACGCCACGCTACAGTACAAAGTGTTGAGAGGAGCTAACAGGCTGTGTGTGGAGCAGGTGTGCCGGAAAAACATTAAACACACACGCACATGCACACCCACTCATTCATACACTCCTCTTGTGCACCTCCAGATTCATCATGGGCTCATCACAAACCCACACAGACAGCACATACATGCCAGATGGGTGGTTATGGATCGACATGGGCCATGTGCCAGCAAGCAGCGCGGTCATTAGAAGGAAGAGGGTGAGGGGAAGAGATGAGAAGGGAGGAAGTAAAACTGCGAGTGAAAAGCTAAACCTCCTGGGAGCCATTCGTCTCTCCAGGCTCTGTGTATCACATTAGCAGGAAGATAAAACTTTATATTGTCTTAGATGAGATTTTAACTTTGTTTTAGACCAGGTCTCGCCCCAGAATTAATGTTGGCCTCTGGACAAGCATCGAGCTGATGCACCACTAAAAATCTCCACTGAGACCGATGCTAATTAAATTCTTTCAGGCGGTGTGACATCTCAGGTGCAGACTGCTAAACGCTGAGGGATGCTCGAGTGAGTGCAGGTTTTCTGCCAACAGCTATTACATCTGTAAGAATATGGGGTAGTAGTGAAGCTCAGTACATTTTTGATACCATAAAATGTGTCTGTTGCACAGATTATCCAAAAGTGTTCAATACAAAAAGTTGGCATTGAAGGTCAGATTCATAATCTTGTTTGTGTATTCGTTTGGGTTTATTGGGGTTTTCATTCATCAAATCCAAACAAAATTCCACCTATTGAATCCAAATGTGTTTAACAAACCTAATTAGGTTTAGATTTTTGCATTTGCAAGGAACTATAAATAACTTGACGATCTGTAATCAGCTTTTGTTAGTTGAGATTTCAGAAACACTGCAGCTTCAAGTGGTCGCCTAATTAATGTTCACAACCTGCAGCTAAGACCTGAGAGCGAGAACATACAGTAGAATATAAAATGCTACTTACAAATATTGCAGGTCCAAGAACTAATTAGGCTGATCAACTCAAAATATTGACAAAGTATGCACGAACTCAAGAATCATGTTGAGCTACATAAACACGAGTTCTGTGTCGCCAGCTTACACGTTAACCACACAACAGCCAAAGCTGCATTTTAGCCATTAGGAAACGTTAATTAGCTACAGGTGATATAATATGCTCTCAGCATTTTAATCGGTAAAAGCGATACCTTCGCTAAAAATGAGAAGCTTGGTAATGGTAATTATTTTGCATATCAATCAAAATAGCCTGAGGAGAAATAAAAAAGTTTGATAAGACATTCGTCAGAATCAGACTGACAAATCCAGATATCCAGACAAAATTTACTTTCTCAAAACGAAGCCCAGTAGCTAGAGGAAAATAATGGCATCGTACATTTCTGCAAACCAGCGGGTAAAATTACATACTTCTATTTACATGTATATGAGCTGATTTTATCATCTGGAAGGGGGTTGGCATGACACTTTTGCATATCACTGCCACTATTCAAGACCAAAAAAAAACAACAACACTGGTTGTTTACTAGAGAAAAATCAGTGGCGTTTGCAGTGATGTTTGTGCCCAAAAAACCTGAACGTTTTTAGCAACAGATCAGCAGCATTTGTGCCACCAGGAACCAATCAATGTTTCCAGCAGCATTTCAGCACTGAACCTGGGAGTTTTTCAGCAACACATCACAGCAATTTCAGCTGCATTTGTGCCGCCAAATCTAGGTGTTTTTCAGCAACACATTGCAGCATTTTCCGCCAGCGTTTGGGTGTTTTTTAGCCACAAATCAAAGTGTTTCCATTGGTGTTTCAGCACAGCACTTGAGTCTTTTTCAGCAACACATCATAGCATTTCCAGCAGTGTTTGTGCTCTTGGAGTGTTTTTTTAATTTATTTTTTAATTACCCATAATCAAGTCTTTTTTGTTCCTACACATAACCACATTTAAATGCATCGATGGCTGGCAGAAATGTACAATACCAACATTTATTCTGGCAATGGAGTTGAAGAACTTTGGCTTTTTAAGTAAAAAAAAAAGAAAAAAAGAATTTGTCGAAAAACAATCTTATATTTGAAGTAAAGAATTACAAAAAGTACAATCTATCTGTGCTGTGCTGATTCTCAGGTGTCATATTGGCAACAGAATCAGAAAGTACCCAGCCCTGGTAACAGATGACAGTGTGAATTTATTGCTTCAATTTATTTTTTATGCGTGTGTGTTTCTGTGTGCGTGTGTGTGTGTGTATGGAGTGTTTATTTAGGTAGTAAATCCCCGGCGGCAGGGCCGAGCCTAGCAATGCGGCTCTGTGTCAGGACTTACTCATCGGTGTTTGGGGAAGGGATTATGAGGGATGAGAGACCTACATCCACACAAAACAGGATGAAGGGAAGAACACGAAGAGAGAGTGAGTCCATTTACTAACAGCAGGCGTGTTCTCCTCCTGTCTCTTCTTCGCTTTTGTTCTCCTACACCATTTAACGAGTGCTTTTATCCAAAGTCCCTCACCGTACCAGGCGTGCATACATTTTTAGCATTGGCAGTTCCACTGGGAATGCACCGCCAGCCCCCTCTCAGCACCGCCACCCTGGCGGAGAGGGTGCCAGGCTCTGCCAGTTGAGCTATGCGGGACCACACACTTCTTTTCTCCTCGTTAGTCCTTCTCTGCAGTCGCTTCTGTAAATTACAAGAGCAACGTTCTGCTTTTCGTGACAGCTGTCGCGGTCACAGTTGCACCACATTTGCCTGTTGATTCTGATCTTCAGATTCACTTCTTCTGAGTTTAAGACTAAATATCTATCATAACACTGGATTAAATGACTGGATCACTAAAGATGATGTGTGTCGTGCTCTATGGACTTTTTAGCATCTGTCAGCTCTTTGTGTTGGTTTTCAGGTTTGCAACTTCTCTTCGGTCCTTTCTCACCGTTCTCATAGTATTTGCCGGCATCCGTGATCCCCCCATCTCCTCCTCCATCACTCTGTCGTGGGTCTTCCACGGCTCACCCCGAGCTGTCAGGCCCAAATCAGGGGAACAGATGAGAAACAAATGGGTTTTGTCTGGCACACATGAGGGAGGGAGATACGCTTATCAGGGCTCCCGTGGTGGGCTTTACCCAACGCACCACCGCTGCCTCCGAGCCACAGCTGCCCCCGCTGACTCTCCCTTCCTCTTCCTCTCTACCTGCCATTTTATCTGAGGAATGTGGGAATGCAGCGAGGTCGGGGATGGAGAGCAAGTGAAAGAGGGATGTAGGGAGGGGAAGGATAAAGGGAGAGTTCCTGGGTGCTGACAGACTCGCTCTCTACGCCGACACCTTCCCCTGAGCTCTAGAGCCGAGATAAGTCCAGACCAGGAAGCCCCTCCTCTGTGACTCCCACCCTCCCATCATCCCTCACCAGTCCTCCCCTCTCCTCAGATTTAAACCAGCCACCGTTTGGGGTACAGTAGGATGTATTGCAGCTGTCACAGTGAAAGAAAACCTTGTGCCTGGCATTTTGGCGATTTTCAGCTGAATGGAATCTGAAGCTGGCACTTCATGGCTTAAATTAAAGATGGTTCAGCAAGCTTCCTGCCACCCGGGGTGGCCGAAAGTGCTCGTTGGCTATAGAAGAGACCCTGAAAGACCCTCATTTTATTTTTGCCCCATTATCAGCTTTTTCTGAGTTTTGGATTTTGGACAAACCAACACATTTTAGTGACATCATACTCATGTTAGTTTAAAAGTGCTTGATCAAATGGTGCAATGCTGTGGCATTAAAGAGCTGCTTCATGTAACGAGTGTGGTTTGAACCCACATGCAGCACCACAGACAAAATCACACAGGATGAGCAGGGAAGGACAACAGGAAAGTCCAAATCCATGGCTCAGGGTCTCCTGGGGCACAGGATTGACAATCTGGCAAAGAGAGTCCGTAAGGGTGGGTTATCTACCGGCTGTGTGTAATCAGGAACAGGTGAACTGAGCTGCTTTGATGAGGTGGGCGTGACCGGTGCTGAGGAGCAGGAAACCAGGGTGAATGGAAAACTGCTGAATAGGAAGCCCGTTCTCATTCTGAAGTCATCAAATACCGATGCTTTTGCAGTGCTCTCGGCATAGGATCCTGACGCTTAAAAGCCACCTTTTGCGTCTGCATGATACGCCTCTAAATGGCGTCAGCTGAAAACACGGCTGGACAGAAGTGTTTGAGGTACTTTTATATGCTGGACAACCCCTGTTGCGGCAGCATGATATGCAGACAGTCAGCATCAGTTGAAAACACAGCCGGACAGAACTTGTTGCATCCACAAGATACGCCACTAGTTGGTGTCAGGTTGGAAAGCTGCTGAGACGATATGAGAAGCGCAAAGGTCCCTGTAGGCCGGGTAGGAGGGGCGGTGGATGGAATGAACAAACCTTCACCTAACCATGTGTCCCTTTGGTCACCTTGTGCTTTTTTTGCTTAAACATAACCACTTTGTTGACCTCACAGTAGTGCCACCCCAGAACGTCAACAGCAGACACAGGATACCTAGAGCTCAATATATAGACACAGAAGTCCACTGCAAAGCAGCAATATTTGACGACTCGGGATGAGAACGTGTTGGAATGGGAGCTGGGTGAAACGAACAGGTGATCAGTAATGCAAAACTGTGGTACGTCATGGTCCAGTAATCTCAAATCACACTACATGGTTCTTGTTCCATATTGACTCCTCTTCAAGTTTTTTAATACTTTTCAGTATGTCTTTATGTCTGTAAATCAATACTGCTATCAGAATTCATATGGTGCTGAATGATAGGGTTTCACTCAGGCACATGTGCGTTCTTTTACCACCGGCAGCGGCGGTGTCAGAGCAACCTTTTGGACAAACACTAAAGCTCTGTGCTGAGAAATCCACTCGGGGCCATTTAAAAACTCATCGACTGTAATATCATCCTATTGTGCAGCGTTCACTGTCAACACTATCCACTTAGCGCGGCCACAGATGCGCATATTGGCGGTCGCTGGCACCAAATCTGTGACATGTCATTTGCGGGACAGTCCTGCTGACCGCCGGACTACCCCGATGCTCTCATCCATTTACGGTGAGGCAGTGAGTGCTTCAGTCATGACGAGAGGCCCAGAGGCAGAGCTGGCAGAGCCCAGGAGTGTTTGTGAGAGTAGGTTAGTGAGTGATTGAACGCAGCCCTCTGTGATGTGCGTGTCAGAAGCAAAGAATTGTGTCAAATATTGGGTGACGTGCACGCTGACTGAGTCTGATGAAAGAGGCGTCATTTGCGAGCTGCAAGCTTTCAGTTCAGCTTTCAATATCCTGGGATGTGTGTGTGCTAATGTCTGGAGGTGTATGTGTGTGCCTTTGTATGCATATACCCGTGAACTTCAGTGCAGTGTTAATGAGAAGCAGAACAGCCTGGAGGGGTGTGTGTGTGTGTGTGTGTGTACGAGTATGAGCTCTCATCTCCGGTGTCAGATCATTGCCTCAAAGATAGGAAGCGGAGAGGTGAATATTTATTCCAAACAGGGGAAATTCCTCTTTATGAAGACAAATACAGGATGACACAACGCCGGAAAGAATTTCAGAATTGAAAACCTTTTTTCAACAATTCATTAGCAGTTATTAAGATGTACTAGTTCTCCCTGTTTTAATCATCGGTGTCGTGATCTTCCATCTTGTTTGCTCTGCGTTACATTCGAGAACAATGAAATCCATACAGATTGTGTGACAAGCGAGCGTTTTGTGATTAAAGCGTCAATTAATCACCGGGAATCATTAAATAGGCAAGAATTTGTCTTAATGACGCGGCCACGGGGGCTTTCTGACAACAGTTTATACAGAAACATATGGTAAAATATAAACAGGACACGGCATACAATACACAAAGACATGGCAAGACATACTTTACCACAGCACACTATAATGCTGCATATGAATATTCAATATTCTGAAACAGTGTGCTTATTATTGCTAATATAAACATTTCAGTTACAAGAGCTAACAAGTGTTTTCGCACCTAAACCACAAAAAAGTCAATTATCTCTGCTCCTTCTTCTATCATCTCCTGTACGTTTCTCCTACATGATGAAGCCAAGTGAGCGCAGCTGGTTTGTGGCCCTTCAGAGGAGAGAGTCCACTCTCTGTGTCTGTCCTCTGGGCTGCTTAAAGCGTCTCAGAGTGAGTACAGTACTTGGACACGAAGGCAGACACTCGTGTGCAGGTGCCACATTTTTGATTTTGGTTGCAAGAGGAAGTTTGATCTCAAATTAGATGCCACAGACTGTGCCATATGGAATAGGTCTTGGGAATACCTGAGATTCAGAGCTCATACTGAAAGAGTGGCTATATTGATACCAGTTTTTTTTTTTTTTTTAAATGATACCCCCATAATAAAGAAGAGCCACTGACAGAGAGATCCTGATAGGTGAGAAAGGTCAGAAAGGTCATTTGCATTCCTCTCATGTGCTGTCTGTCTGAAACCTGCCTCACTTCTGCTGCTCAGCTGAAAAGAGCAATGTTGTTCCTTCCAATTAAGACGTAACACACACACATTACCGCCGCCGCCGCCACCGACTGTTATGTGTCCGTCTGACTGGCTTTGGCTCCTTTTGTCTGTCTGTGTCGTTATTAAACAGTGTGAATACAATTTTATTGATCGTACCCTGAATTCAGGACTAATGGCTACCAAACACTAGACTTGAAAAATATTTTTGAAAGACTAAAGTCTGACACCTTCTCACATCTAAAGATAATGTGTTTTTTGTTGCACACCATAAGATGTAAAGACGGGGGTTCTTGCAGGGTTAATATTTAGTCTAGATTCCTTTTGAGATATTTCCATCTAGTTTTACATGGAAAATATTTGAGTTGTGACTCACTAAGAATTCCTTACATGTCCGCAAAAACGCAGAACAACTAACACATGATAAAAGGCATCATATGTCAACAGTATTTTTGTCAGTTTGGCACCAAAATAATCCATAAGGGGAAGACTGTTTGCGTACAAACTTTACATTTTGGCTTTTGTCACCTAAACTCACTCTAAGCCTCTGTGGGTTAGCTGTGCTATTTAAGTGACAGGAGATTGTGGGATTGAGAGGTGATCTGTTTCAAGAATTAAGATTTCTCACTTAAATAAGAGCTGGTTGGTGGATCAGATATATGCCGAATCAAACACCAGTTCACTCCACCAGTTTCTCCTTTTCCAAAGTACATGTGAACAATGCTTCTTCACGTTCTTATGTCTCCAGTGTTGTGAGTTCTTGCATGAACCAAGACTAACCAAGGATAGCATACAGAATTTAAGTAAATGTACTGCCAGTTACTTTTCACCTCTAGCTTCAGTGATTGTATTGCAACTATTTTTTAAGCTCAAATTTTTGAAATATGTTATTTGGTAAAGAACAAAAGTTCAATTAAGGACTTTTGCTATGTTATTTAAAACAATTAGACTTGGACCCTGGATGTTGCAGAATGAGCTCAAGTGACATTTTTTTCACCCCTCAAAATGTAGCATTTTGGAAACAAACTCTTGAGTCTTGAGGCTGCAGCAGTCATCAGCCTCCATGCAGCTCAGGCTCTTGTCACCTGACACCATCTGCATGCTAACAGGCCTGTGAGAGCCTCTTCAGGCCGGCCAGCACACACTGCAGGGCCCTGCCGCGCTGTCCGGTGACAAGTGTGGAGGGACAAGAGCCAGAAGGCATGCAGGAATGCATCAGCAGACACTCTTCTGTATGTGTGTGTGTGTTTCGCTCATTCCCTGTACGGGAAGAATGGAAGAATTGCTCTCACTAGGTTGTTGAAGGCTATTCTTGTTGTTTTCTTCATTTGTTTGCCTCTGGCTAACCTGCGTCTCTTCTAGAATCTCAACCAGCCTGCTGGGAAAAAAAAGCCTTTCACTTCCTTTTTATCTCACACCAGTCGCCCTGTTGCCTATTCTTCCTTAAGAGCCTTAATTATTATGTATTACGGAAGGATTTTAGTCATTTAGTGTCTCTCTAGTCCTCATCAAAAGTACTACACTTTTAAATAAGAACTTTTTTAAGGAAAAATTATGAAAGCAGATGCAAATTAAGTATAGTTTTGGACTACTCATCAGGTTTCAGTTACTTTAATGCAAATTAAGTAGGAGATAATGCACAAAAGTTGCTTCACATAAAGGTGCACCACCCTGCTGCTGTAAACACTCACGAGAGCAGTAAATGTATATAAATCCACTGGTGAAAATAGTCCCGAACAAATGCACTATTTATTTTTGTGGGAGTGTTTGTTAAAAACTACATCCATAGGCGGCTGATGAGACAATGGGACCCTTGTCACAAACAACAAGCTTTTTTAGAAAATTACCAAGCCATTTCTTTAAATGAATGTTACACTGACAAGTTAGAGCTGCTTTTAAAGATTTATATCTTAGGAACCAATAGGCTCGAGGCTGAATGTCACAGATGGTAGGGAAATTGTAAAGTGTTGCAAGACGGGCTATTACTTTGTTGGTGCTGGTCTTTTTATGGGACTTGTTGACAATTAACAAACAGCATCATCTTTTAAGTGTGTCAATTTAACCCATGATTAAGTTGTTTTCACCACTTAAAAGTAGTAACTTGTTTGTGTTTTGACTAGGTGCCTAAATTTTAGAGTGAATGGGTGTTATAAGTCATGCAGCAGGACTCAAATGCAGGAGAATCCAGGCTCTGTTGCAGGGAAATAACAACTGAACACCCAAGTTGAGGATCAAACAGAGACTGACCTGAAAACCAGCTTAGGTACAAACTGAAGTGATGAGGGGATGAAGTGCAGGTGGCGACAAAGGGCAGAGAGGCTCAAGTGAGGGGAAAATGGTGATTGTGAAAAAAATACGCGGGGGGGGGGGCTGTTTCTTTAAACATGATTTTAAAAAATGGGGATATATGGGGAAATGTATATATAATATGCTTCATTACTAAATCAAAAGATTTTTTTAGCCTTTTTTTTTCTCTTTTTGTTTGTTTGTTTCCACCACAATTTAGAATAATATCATCAAATAATCAATAAGGCACCTGCCGTAAAGAAACAGTGTAACTTTTAATTTTAGTTCGCTAGTTTGAATGAAATTTCCATCTCTCTTACTTATTGTATGAATCAGCTGTCGAGCTTCATTAAAAAACAGTTATTTTCTCTGGAGTTTTGTACCTGTGTGTGTGCTGTCACTTCCTGACCTGTGTAATCATTTGAGGGATTATGGGGATTCGAGTCTTTACCTGCCGTGAGAAAAGGTGACCTAATCTGTCTGTCTGCCTGTGACGGCTGCAGCGTCGGTCCTCTCATGTCATACGAAACTTAACACGTCTGGACATGTCGCTGAATGAATCACACACACGCACACACACACACACATATTTTCAACTACACAGTCAGGCAGGGGCACACTGTTTAGCAAATGTGTTTCCTGAGATCTCGTACCCCTCCCAACACACACGAATACACACCTACTCAAACACGGAGCGGTCAGTAGAGCCACCTGTGTGAATAGCGGTCAGGCCGGAGCAGTTTGCTTTACCTGACTGATGATCGCTCAGGCTGTCAGAGCAGCAGAAAGGCTTTGTTGAGGCGGATTAGCCGCCTGCAGGGCCGGGCTCGGGTTACTCCCTGGGTTAGGCTCAGCTAGCGCCTAATGACAGAGGAAAGGTGCACACCGTGACCTGTAGGTGTTAAACTGAGACCTCTTCTCGACTGTGATGGCCTGGCTTTGCTATCGGACAGGTTGAATGTGCGAGGTGACATCTTAACTCTGCGGCACATAACTGCTTTACCATGTGCGTGACCTCAGACACCAGCAGAAACACAACAGCATTTAACTGTGAGGGGACTTTCCTTTTTTCTTGTGCATGCGTATGTGTCCCTTATTTTTATCATTCTGTGCCCTCTCTATAAATTCAGATGTTTTTATGGGTCCGTAAATGCCGCAAAGATGAAGCTCTCCATAAAATCTTTTTGTTTTCTGCAGCAGTTCATGACTTGCAGGGGTGGATAATTGATCTTTTGATAAGATCAGATTGATGGATGAAAAGCAGCTGCTGCAAAAAAGGTTAAATCAAACTTTAAGATGCAGCACAACGAACTGTTAAGTTTCATTTTTATCACACCAGACAATCTACTGCTCCGTCTGTGCCCAGAGTACGCTCTGCGCTCCAAAATTGTAATACAATGAATAACCTAACAGTATAAATATTCCAATAGCATTTCTACTGAATGCTTCAGTTCCAAAAATATGAGATCAATGCGTGGTGGCAAGTGTTTGACCATCTGCCACTAATAACTGAATGTTCAGAAAACCCTGAGTATTATTTGCAGTATTACTTGGCTTCTTCTTGGGTAGTAAAACGTGGCCTCATTAGTAGGAGAACAAAGCAAGCAGGGAAAGTATTCGCTAACACACCAAAGAGCAGAGATAATTGACTGATAATTGATTGATAATTATATTTATATTCCAGTATTGCTCCGGATGAACGGTCCACTCCAAAAAATATAATAACAATATGTGGCGGTAGGTGTTCAATCGTGGCAGGCTGCCACAAATAAGTAATTGTGTGGGAAATCCTGAGTATACATAGAGTATAACTTCCTCTTCTTGGATAGTAAAACTTGTCTTCATCATTTAGGAGAGCAGAGAGAGACAGGAGAAACATACAAGAGATAACAGATGTAGGAGCAGAGATTGTTGACTTTTTTTCTGGTTTAAGCGTGCAAACACTTGTCAGCTCTTGTCAACTAAAGTGTCTGTACAATCTAAACTAAGCATACTGTGACAGAATATTGAATATTTATATTTAGCAGTGTCTGTATAGTGTGCTCTGCATGGTGCAGTGTGTCTGATGCATCAAGCTCTTAATTTTCTGCCTTCTGGTGAATTTGTATCCAGTATTTGTGCTTTTTTTGTGTCACTTTGTGGTGGAAATGTCTTTAATTTCATCAAAATAAAAGTTGTCTGCTACCATTATGGTTTATTGGGGAGCACTAAGTGACTTGTTCCCTTGGTCAAACTCCCAAAAACGTTTGTGCCTGCAATGGAAAGACTCAGAATTGCTTCTCTGTGATACTTTTTGCTCAAAAGTAACGAGCTGTTTATACCAGAATAGGCAAAAATATCAATTAGTTCATTTAAACTGAAGTGCTGCCTCTCAGTTTATTACACAACTATTTGGTCATTAGGATCTTTGCTTGACCAAAAAACCTTTTAGTCATTTTATGATGCTTTTTAGGCGATGGGCTGTTAGTCAGTAATCATAAAAGGAAAACTAGACTTTAAAAGATTGATGTGTGAAAGGGCTGATGAGGTAATACTGTATTTCTGGGGTCCCAAAGTTTCCTATCATTCCTACAAAGCAACTGGTACATACATGTTTGAGAAGTTTAATTAGGAAAAATTGAGATATAAATGCAATCCATGGCAAAATAATCAACTAGCCATTCTTCCAGTATTGTTTGTCTGACAGTTGTCACCAAGTTGTCTTACAAATCATGTCAAAATAAGAGAAATGCATTGATTTAATGAATTATTACACTGACAGAGTTCAGGATGTTTAACAGTTCAGCCTGAAAAATGTTCTCAACAGTGTACATACTGTGGCTGTACACTGAGTTATGTTTTTCACTTTGATATTATTTAATTTAACCCTGACAGTGCTGTATAGAATAACATGAGATATGTCCAAATGTTTGGGTCCGTGTACTTATAATGGCTTTGGTTTAACTGCTCAAAGCCTCCCTGTCTGTGTAATTGGCTGTAGTATGGAGGGTAAACACTATCTGAGAAGTGTTGAGCCTGTGAAGTGTACTGTGTGTATTTGTGTGTGTGTGTGTGTGTGTGTGTGTGTGTGTGTGTGTGTTATCGTGGTGAGTGCTGAGAGCAGTGAGCGTACTGTGTGTTCAGCAGTGTGTGTGTGCTGACTGATGGTGGTTCAGAGTGATTTTAAACTCTGGCCCTTTTACCTAAACTGTCTCTTTCACGCGACGCAGACGTTTTCTTTCAGTGGTCGTAGTTCCCATGGTGGTTTTTGGTAACTGAATGTCAGCCAATCAGCAGAAACACTGTGGCTGCATTTATTTATCAGCCTGGAAAGGCAACAGATATTCTGCTGACTTCCAGCGAACTCTCATATGTTAAACAATTTTTCGTCTCTCTCACTTTTCAGTACTGATTCAGTCAAGTTAATTTACCTCTGTGCTGATATTTGAGGACATTTTTAGGTTTTGTTTTTAATATTTTTACCTTATTATGGCTTTCTGGCCCACCACAGGCTCGGAAATTGCCACAGCACCAGTCTTAATACTGGAAAATTAAAAGCTTCACAAAGGCTTTGGGGATCAGAGCTATGTTTGGGCACAGTGGAGACAACAATTTTGAAATTGGCATTCATTAGAATTTGCCAGCATGTGCTAAATTGGTACTGAGCAAAATGGAAATAGTGGTAAAAAATTCACTCTGACTTATTCCTTCCATTTACATAGCTTAAAACCTTTACACACTATTGTGTAGCTTGTGTTCATGACATGGCAAATCAAACATCCATTAACTTTAGTTTCATTCCTCACAACTTGCTTTGTCTATGAAAAAACTTAAATTCATGATAACTGATACAGACGTAGGTTGTTTTTCTGAAAATACGACACATGTATAGTCATAAAAAAATCTTTGATTTAAAGCATTAAAAATGTTACAATTATGGAGACTAACTATTATGCTTAGCACTTTAAGGCAAATAATAAAAAAAAATGTACATCACTCTCTGTCAGTGACAGATTTTGATGTTTTAAGCCATGCTAATGTTGTGGCTCTGTGGATAGCCTGTCAGGCCGTCACTTTAGACTTGACTGATATATCTCAGGAGTGAAATCACTCTCAAAATGAGTTGGATTAACATGAAATTGTGAGCAAACATTCATGTAGGATGAACCCCACTAGCATCAACACCAACTCAAGGTTGATATTTGTGGTTTTAAGTGAGATGGATATAAAACTGTGAATATACAGCTCACAGCAGCCTACAGTCTCTGGCTTTTGTTGATATCTTGTGTCAACAATTAATTGTTGTTGCACATTTAAATCCCGTTGTTAGCGCTGTTAACTTGTTTACTGTATTACATACATGTTGCTGTCACAATGAACATCCTGCAAAGTCCATTTAAACTTTAAAAGTTTGTAAGGAAAACAAAACAAATTGTCAAACAGTTGTATTGCACAGCCAGATCCGCTTTGACTGTTATAATGAGTTAGGTACAGCCCTACTATGAATAACACCACAGTGGATGATTCATACAGACTCTTTTCACAAATACAGTAAACACAAACGCAGTATCAGCATTTCTTTTGTGTTTATATCAATTCCACAGAACAGTCATGCATCATGACAAGTCGAGACCAGCACTACATCTTGATGTGATTCTGCTGAAACATGATCGGCAGTTTATTGAACTGCTGCCACACCCTGGTCAAATAACGTCTGCATGGATTCAGCTAAAATAAAGAGCTCTGCTAATTGGTGCAGAGATTGAACCTGTGGCTGTTTTGATAACCGAATGGTCTCTCCCACTGCTAATCTGCCCTCTTACTCTGGGTTCCAACGCTGAAGGACAGGAAGGATGTACATTAAGGGCCAAAGTACTCAAAGTCGTAAAAAGTAATGACAGCGTCTGCTGATGCTGGCGAGCAGCTACAGTCCAACCGTGTGCCTACACTCCATTATTTGAAGACGCCCTGAGAGTGGTCGTATCTTTTTACAACGTTCCTAATGGTTATGGATGAAAATGATGGCACACATGATGACGCCGCTCTTTCCACAAGGCGATAATGGCGGTCACATGCCATTTAGGATGGGAGAGAGAGTTTGGTAATAGCAGTGAAAGGGCAGAGAGAGAGGGGAAGAGACGGAGGGTGAGGGGTCGTATTAAAACGATTAGAGATGCAGGGTTAAGATGGCAGCCCTGAGCACGGGTGGAAGAAGAGCAGGCGGAGGGATGAAGAAAGGGCTAGTGGTGTAAAATGAGCAGAGAGGAAGGGTTAAGATGGCAGGTCCAGCCCTGCTCCGCTCGTTCTGTCTCCCCAGGGGGTAAATGAGAGATGAGAATGCCTGTCATTCAGTGAAGGGGAGTATATTTATCCAATCCTCCACCCCACTGTCTCCACAGACTCCAACTGAATATGTTACGATCCCTCTTTCAGCTCTTTCTTTTCCTCCATTTCCTCTTTTAAATCTTTTAGTTTCAATTTCCACCCTTCATTTTTTTGCTCTTTTTTCACTTTCATATCTCCTTTTGTGTCTTTGTCTTTGAAACTCTCTCTGTCCCATCCAAAGTAGCACCGATTTGGTGATTTCCAAGTGTAATGAAATCAAGACAGTGGTATTAATATGGGCATTTTTCTGATAATTATGTATGTCACAACATGGGAAGAGTGTACAGAATCACATATCAAACATTAAAACTTATATTCAAACAGTGAATCGCGATATTCTGTTTTCGGGTTGTACATCCACCCACCCGTCCCATTCTTGTGAGCATGATATTTCAGAAATGCCGTGAGGTAATTTCTTCAAATGTGGCACAAACGTTCAACTCAACAATGAATTAATTAGAATTTGTTGGCCAAAGGTCACTGTGAGCTCAGGTCCATCTTATTTTCTTGAATGTGATATCTCAGGAATGTCCTCGAGAAATTTCTTCAACTTTGGCACAAACTTCCTCATGGACTCAACAATGAACTGATTAGAATTTGGTAATCAAAAGTGAAGGTGACTTTGACCCCCACTCATGAACTCAATATCTCATGAACACCCTCAGGGAATTTGTTCAAATTTTGCACAAACAACCACCTGAACTTAAGGATGAACTGAGAATTCGGGGCACAATATCTCAGGAATACCTTGAGGGAATTTAGTCACATCTGGCACAAACACTGCCTGGGTCTAGAGACTGTGGATTTCATCCACTCCACAGTGGACTGAATAGTCTGGCATTGTGGCATTAAAAAGCGACCAGAGCGCCGGGGGGGGTGGGGGGGGGCGACTAACATTAACTATTCAGTGCCTCAGGCAGGACTAACGCTGTCGTCACAATATTGTCAAGCACTGTCTAGCGGTGTGGTGGAACCAAGGAGAAGTAATAACAACAATGGTGAGCTGTAGACAAGCTGGGCAACTTTGTGGTCTGTCCTGTTTCTCTGGTAGTCCACCACAAGCACATTGCTTTTGCTGGTTTTGAGCTTCAGGTGATTGTTTTTGCACCGTGGGATGAAGCTTTCTATCAGTCCTCTGTAGTGAAAACAGTGTGTTTCTCACTGGTAATTATTCACCAAAATCATTCATGTCAAATTCCTTTAAAGCTTTCACTGCATACATTATGTGAGTCTGGACAGACATGGATGCACACTGCCACTTGACTGGTTGTCAGAGGCATACAACCACGAGGCGTTAATTCTACTTTTCTTCCTCTAATCTTCTGACTCACAAACAAGGGCAGGTGGTGACGGTGTCGCCAGCAACTGTCAGAGTGAGAAAGAGATGAGAGAAGTGTTGCAGTTTGAACAGCAGGCTAGTATCTCCACTCCAATAACAATTACATCAAGTGGTGTGTTAAATGAGGTGGCCCACGGTTCAGCGGCTGGGGCTAATCGCTGCAGTCTGCTCCCTAAAACGCAGCGATAATGACGGGCAGAGGGGAGGGTTCGATTGCCTCGAAATGCTTAATTTAACCCAGGCACATACTGTACATGTAAAAACACACAGAGCGGCACACAAGGAAAGAAAAAGGACGATGCCGAGATTGTCAGAAAACAGATACACATCTGTCTTAAGTGTCCTTCCCTTCGGCGAGGTGTGGAGGCGAAGAAGCCGTCTGTGTTTTCAAAGAGATGGAAACCCGGCCGGCGGTGAGGTGATCTATCAACAGCAGCTCCATCTCTCCTTTATGGCCCTCTCCATCATCACATCCAAGCAGTAAATCCTTCCTCAAACTGACATGCAGCTGCTGACATGTGGTTCCCATCTAGGGATTTCACAACAGGTCTGGATTCAGCCGAGGCGACGCTCAATCATGGCGAGGAACACGCTGATAGCAGATCTGGGGTCAGTTGTGAAGTTCAGAGAGCGGCGGATGGAGACTGGATATGTGTCAGGTGTTGCAAAACACATGAGGAGAAAGACGTGCCTGTGATGTTTCTTGGATGCGATGCGGATGTGAGTTAATTCAAACATTTGAAAGGCGTGTTTCTGTATGCAAGTGGGCTTGGTTTAATTCTGATCAGCTGTTGGACAGCAGCTGCTCATATTTTGTTTGGGCCAGTCCACCCTGTCGGACCGGTCTGTTTCGTCCCGGGCCAGATTTTTGCTGCTCTCTGCCTTTTTGCTCAGAATAATATGAGCTGTGTCTGCAGAGTGCATGTGCATGTGGGCGGGTGGATTTGTATGTGTGCTTTTTTCTTAACTTTTATTTATCCAGGGAGGTTTTGATGTTGGTAACGCCCTGCTGTAGACTCACAGAGCTAAACTGTACGGTACAGGATGGTATAAAGCTCACTGTTGCACAGTGTTGGGTTCAAAAAGTGGATTTATTTTCATTTAATTTGATATATTTACCCATTACTCTGGATAATCCACAGTGAACAGATTTCACTGGAACTACTTAAATAGTCCCTAAAAAAAAAAAAAAAAAGACAGCAAAGTACATGAAATATAATTTGGGTGAAATGACCCATGAAGGTCCTATCTGATCTTTTTTGGTTAGAAGCAAGCAAGTATGTTAATTGTCTGTATGTTTTACTTATTTAAAACTTAATCATCAATAACTTCTGTTATTTCGAATATTTGGAAAATTAAATCCTTTTAGATTGAATCAGGGATTCAGGCAGATTAGGGTTTGATAACCACATACACTTGCAGTAAAATGGATGAACTGTCTGGCGGAAGTTTGTTGTAGGAGTGTGTTTGTTATTTTTCCCTCAGAGCACATATTGTCCCATTCAGTCAAAGATTCAAACTAGCAACTTCTCAGTCATAAATCCATCCTGCTAAACTATTAGCTCCTGCTGCCTGTGTGTGTGTTCTGTATATATATTCACATGTGTTTGAAATTTCGGAGCACCTCTCAGGTACATTTATGTTCTGTAACAGTGGGAAACCATTTTATATGCATTGAAATTTGCCCACTGGAGGTCCCAAAAGACGGGCTATTACCTCACTAACTGTACGCCTTGCACCGCGTTGAATATGTGAATGAGGAACATGGCCTCCACCGGTGCTGACACTGGAATGCCACAGCCAGTGTGAATATGAAATACAGCATTTTAAGGTGGAGCGCGTGAATCTGAGCTCTGCGGACTTCTAAAGGCGCCGTGTGTGAATCCGAGCCGGGCCTCCCTTAAGGCGGTATGTGCAGATTTGAGATGGTCTCCGGTTTGCAGCCTGATGGACGAGACTTTGACAGACATTCTGTGTCAAGGGGAGGGCGCCGAGGGGTGTGATGGGGCCCAGCGGGGGCAGATTGAGCGGGCCAGGTGGTACGGCTCGGCGCTGGCATGCGGGGCACTCGGAGGGCGCTTCTATGTTTAGCCCTTACATGATGTTACATGTGCTGTTTTTTCTGGGCCTGCTGTTGGGTGTAAAGAGGACAGAGCTGTGCTCCTAAGTGGTTCTCCCGCTGAAGCCCTTTACAGTGGAAACTTTACACTTCTTTTATTAGATTTATAGCATTAGTAACAGGTCTGTACTCAAGCGTACCATCTTTAATCCTACACTGCAAACATTAGGGTTAGGGGTTACAGCACAATGGGTTAGGTTTGGGTCAAATGACATTGACACATTCACAAAGTTCAGTGCACACACATTAAAATGGACACATTCATATTTTTTTTTTAATTTAAAGGGTTAGTTGGGGAACTGGGGATTGCTGGCTCAAGTCCCCAATATGAACCAAGAATGGAGTTTAGACTGGCAGCTGGAGGGTTGCCAGTTCACCTCCTTGCCGTTGAGCAAGACACCAAACTCCCAAACTGCTCCAGGGGCGCCGTACTCTGGCTGACCCTGTGCTATCCCTCCTAATTACATGTATGTTGTGTAAATGGAGAAATAAGCAGAAGCTACATTTTAACTGCCAATTTTGTAGAGTAGTAAGAAATCTGTGGATTGACAAATAAAGATTTGTGATTATTGTTATTATTTTTCACAGTCCCAAAAACATAATTTCTATTTGTTTGTATTTCAGATACTTCAACTTAATGCATTATTTCAAAGTGGTTGTCGATGTGGCTGATGTTCGGACTTGTTTTTTCAGACGGTGTGCACAATTTGCATAAAAGTGTGAGATTTTTTCTGTTGGAATCTGTACTAGTTTGTACATTAAAATCCTTCAAATATCCACCTTTTGCGGCACAGGAAGCTGTGCTGTTGTTAGTGCCATTAACATTACTCATATTGGTGTTGTGCGGGTATGCCGGGTGCTGTAAATTCTCGATTGCTGTGAAACAAGCATTGTTCACTGTCATTTGAGTTTATAAGTTTGAGGATGATGCATTAAGTTCAGCATTCACCAAAAATACGGACATCTTCCATGAGCACTTATTAATGTGTTTGTGAACTACACTGTAATTGACCAAATGCACTGCTGAAAATTTAGTTAACTCATAGAATTAAAGGTAAACCATGTAGGATTGTTGATTACTGTTTGTGAACACTTGCCAACGAAAGTGTAAGTAAAGGTCACTCTTTACACATTTCGGTATACATTTTTCAGCACTGTATGCTGTTGCTTATGGACCGGCACCTGGTTGCTACCGCTGTGGGGATACATGCCCGTAAACGTCCCTAATGCAGAAAACAGGAATATAGAGGCAGAGGGCAGAGTCTCTGCAGAAAAATACACAACCACACACTTTAGGTGGGTCATGAGTGACAACTGAGAGGGATTACTTTGAGTTGATTCCTTTCGTTTTCTTTTTTCTTTTAATAAAAATTCTGCATAGTATATTTTTGTGCACATAAAGATGATTCCCAGCATGCACTGTTTTAAAGTTAAAACCCTCCAGAGATCCCTTTTTTTGTGCAGTTAAAAGAAAAAAACTCCTGATGGTAATATTGGCTTCTTAGACTTCTCTTCACTCTGCTGGCAATTTGACAAGCAGCCAACACTGCATCTCCCAAAAAGCTGAAATGTGTTCACCAGAAGAATTTCATGGGACCACCGTGACATGTTGGTTATAGTAATCATTGTAATCATAAAAAGTATAGAGGTAAAAGAGCAGAGAAACATGACAGGTTGTTTAATCCTCTCTCTCTTATTTTCCCTTCGCTGTAAGAAGCAGTTCAAGGACAGTTTGAATGTCTCCTCTTATTACCTTTATATACAGTATTACAAGTAACCTGCTGCTGCCTTCAGCTGCCTACTTTGGTTACGCGAGCCTCGCCTTGCACGTCGTAGTAGCCCCCTGAGAGACTCCCTGTTGTCAGCCCCCGCTGAGCTGCCATGTTGGAGCTCTGCCTGAAAGTTATGAGTTGCATTTTTCCATTGAAATGCATAGAAAAGCATTTCTCCTGGGTGACATATCTCTGCACGAACGGACACCGAGGTTTTCGTTCTTTTTTTCGTCACATTTGTAGGAGTTTGTCTTCTTTAAGATGTTATTCTGGGGTTGGGAGGTGTTGATGTTTCAGGCCAATAGAAGCCATTGAGAGTAATATTAGGTCATACATGTGTCTCAGAACCAAAGAGCAGTGGACGAGGAATTCAGATCCGTACTTATACCACAAAACACTGTGTTACAAGTAAATGTCCTGCATGAAAATATTACTTAAGTGAAAGTAAGTATATATAATCAGGAAAATATACTAAAAGCATTCAGAATAAATTTACTCAATGCAGAAAATAATTCATAAGCTGAATAAGTCAAGTGAGCAGTTAAATGTAGTTAAGTAAAAAGTACAATATGTACCTCTGAAATGGCGTGGTGTCAAAGTATACAGTGGCGTGAAGTACAGGTACCTCAAATTTGTACTTAAATACAGTTCTTGAGTAAATATACTAAGTTACATTCCACCTCTGAAGCCCAGCCTGCACACACAAACACAGACCTCCTAGCTCCTCTACAGGACCTATGGGAGTTTTAAATCAAGGATGTGCTCTTTCCCACTCCCCTCTTTCACATCCCTCACATTTTCTCACATCATTTTGGCTTCTTCTTTCACATTTCTCTCAATCTTTCACTCTACCACTTCTGCCCCCCCCCCTCTCTCTCTCAAACCTTGAATATAATCCTCTCTCACCCTCTCTCCCCCCCTCTCTTCTCAGAACCTTGAACACAACAAATTTTCCAAGCCCGAGTTTTTAGCATTTCACCATCTCCCCACAGAACGCCTATTACTCAACCAAGTCAGCTTCACCGCACTTTGATGTGTGTGAGACCTCACTGGTGGATAAGTGCTGGTGTTGGTGTGTGTGCGTATGTGTGCATGCAGCGGTGGCGGTGTGTGAGAGCTTTGCAGGCTTGTCATGGGCGGGTGATTGAGTCCAGACGTTGTGGGTTCCTCTCCTCACCGCCGTCCCCTCCCCCCACCCTGCTGGTTTGTGGGTTCAGAGTGTGTTGGGCCCAGGGGCGGGCGGGGCCGCGGCTCCCTGGGGTGCAGTAAAGTGATAGGGCAGCACAGGGGGCTGGGATCGTCCCTGGGGAGGGAGGTCAGGGGTCGGAGTCTCGGCCCTGCGGAGCGGGGATCAGGGCCATGTTAGTCGAGCATGCTTCAGGTGGGGCCTTCCTGGAGAATTCACTGCTGAGGCGAGCTCGCGTCTGGGTTTCAGGGTGTGTGGCGAGGGGGTAGGTGTGCATTTACTCTGTGTTAACGTAATTCTCCTGGTATTCTTTTTTCTGACAATTAAAAATATCATATATTATTTTTCTTTTTTCCTTTCTTATTATCCTGTTTCCTATCTTATCATTTTCTTCCACAAATGAAACTTTTTTGTCTTTTCCCATCATCAGCACATGTCCGTGCAGGCGGTCTGCAAACGTGATCATGTTCAGACAATGCCGTATAAGCAGAACCTGTAGTTTTGAATGGCCGTCACTTGTTTAGTTGTTCTCATTTAACTCTTTGAAACCTGGAGCAACATACATTTTCTTGTGCTGCCTTTCACAAGTAATTCAACCTTTGTACCCTGAGAAAATCTGTGCAATTTCTTTCAAAAACATGGGGAAAACAAGGCAATAATCAACAAAAATTGCACAATTGCAATGAGTTATATAGGAACTGTACAGCCAGCTAGGAACGTTTAGTAAATAACAAGACACAGGGTGATGAAGGAAGAGACAGAGAGAGAAGGGATCCAAAAATACAGGCGTGAATGAAGGATTGGGCATTTCATGGGCGATTATGTTTTTTTTTTAGTTTTTCTTAGACTTCTTAAACTTCACCTTCCATCCCTCAGCAGCTCCTAAGATGGACGACAGTGAGGTCAGTCCATCACCTGGGCTCAGACACTGACCAAACACTGGCTCTGGGGCTGAATAATGGGCTGTCACTAACCCCTGACCTCAGCTCAGAGTCTAAAGTGTCAGATCGATATCAGTAGAGCACGGCGAGCAGCTCGTCTGACGGGAGGCATCCTGGGATGTTCAGAGGTTACACCGGCTGTGTGCTCTGCAGGAGCGTCCGCATTTAGTCAAATTAAAAAAATCATTATCATCACAGTAATCTGAAGCATTGTGCATATTGTTTTTCGGCGCACAACATGTTCTGCAGGTGCTGATGGGGCATATTTTAGCGGGGTTATTTTGACAGAAGCCGCTCGGGGCCTCCTGGAGTTATGTGGCATTAGAGGTGTGCTTTGCTGTGTTTGGGCCCATGCATATGTGCGCCTGCACGCGTACACCTGCAGGTATGAACGCTATGTGTTTGTCAAAAGCTCCGATTCTGTGGTCAGAGCATCAACAATGGTCGTCATGGCAACCTGAACTGCCATCTTTGGCACAGAGGGAGTTTACGTCTCGCTCTGTCAGCCCCTTGGGGTTTTTACAGACTGAATGATAGAGTCCTGCTGTGTGTGTGTGTGTGTGTGTGTGTGTGTGTGTGTGTGTGTGTGTGTGTGTGTGTGTTGACTGACACTAACCCCATGCTGCTGTTGCTGCTTTGACCTTTTTGACACCAGAATAGCGTTGTCAGTAATTAACCTGCCTCATCCATGTAAGACAGAAGCAGAGCCTCTTATGTCACTCAGTCTGTAAAAAGTCATCTTAAAGGGCCATGCCACTCAAATTAAGTGACTCATGGTCTGATTGCCTGCTTGCTTTTATGGAAATACATTTGGTGGTCAGCTAATAATTTTAGCCCAGCGGCAGGCATGTCACAATACCAGATAATTACCAAAACCAATTACAACCCATGAATCTCTATACCCAATTACTTTGTAAAAAAAAAAAAAAAGCTAGACATCCCATGTACGTAAACATACTCTCTTTTTTAAAAACATTCAAACTCAACTGCCTTGAATGCAAAGTACTGTGTGGGTTTCTGAGGCTGTGTGTAATCAAAAAAAGACTGGAGAGGAAAACCGGGCTTAAATCAGGTAGCTTTCTATCACAGTAGATGATCAGCAGGTGTGAAAGGAGCTGCAGGTGTGTGAGGTCAGCTACGCCAAGCCAAAGACACAAAACTGGAAACAAACATTTGACAAGAATGAGGGGAAAACACAGGAGAAAAAAAGGGGAAAAAGACAAAAGTACTGCAGATCATAACAAAAACTGTATCTCTGGAGTATTTCTTTGCATGCAGCTTTTGTTTCAGGGAAATTCCTAATTTGCTTTATAACAATGAAATCAGATTACACAGTTTTGGAGCAAGTTTCCTGGAAATAACTATTAGAAAATTATTGACGTGAAAAATAAAGCTTTATCTAAAATGCTTGTGTTAAGACTATAAAACTTTGGCTTTTTTAACCCTTAAAACCTGGATAGACATCTTTTGTCTTGTGCTGTTTGACCCCTTGAAAACTAACATGATTTCTTTCAAAAACATAGTGAAAAAAAAGGACCAACTTGGCAGGAAGAAGCTGAGAAATAGCAAAGAACTTACCAAAAATGTAGTTTTAACAAAAGGGGGGGAATTTTCAAATAGGGAAAAATGTCCAGAACACTATATCTAATTATAATAATTTTAGATTTAAAATTATTGTTACAGAAAAAAACATTAAACATGTAAAATAAATATTTTTTTCTTAGTACTTATTCACATTCTTTTTTGTTTTGTTTGGGTTGGGGTTTTTTTGCTTTTCTTTTTAATTTTTTCTCGCTGTCAGGTAATATTCATTCAACTTTTTTACTTTTTATTTTTTGCCTATTTTTTGGCTATGTCTTGTTAAGTTGCTCGTTGTCTTCTCCCCATGTATTTCAGAGAAATCAAACCAATTTGCTTAGGTTTCAAAAGGTTAGATGGAAAAATAGTTTTGTAGAAAAAAAACTGTCATTTTTCTTGAATAAGGTATAGAAGGGGAGAAAAAAAATATTTTGTCGGTTTTGCAGTTTTCATCACAATGTGTACTGGCGCACAAGGCACAAAGACACCCCTAATTTGCAGAGACGGACAGAGATTAGAATATACATGAAGCTTTACATAACACATTCTCTGTCTGCGTGGACTCACTTAGCCTGGCACACGGCGCGTCTGCAGCTGCACTGAAGGACAAGTTAGCGATTGGCACAGTCAGGACCACCAGGATCCATAAACAGCCCGTCCGCTCTCATTCTTCCCGTCTCTGCTTCCACTCTCTCGCTCTCTCCAGCCCCTGTTTTATTTTTTAACTACCCGAGGTGCCTTCCCACTAGCAGCAATGTGTTTTCAATCTGAGGTCAATTATTCACCTCCCCTGGTTTTGTTCCCAGCAGGGGAAAAAAACAGAAAACTGTCTATACTTTACAGGCTCCATTTTTCCCATCTCTGCGCTGTCAACGCCCAGTCGGACTGAGCCCCCTGGCAGACACATTATGCGTTTAAATACATTCTGTGTGTGTGTTTGTGAGTCCACGGACAGATGTGTGTATATAATTAGCCAACTAGGTAATGATGGCTTTAACTTCCCAGCGGCGGAGGCTATGAATGATGGGACAGGTGGAGGGAGGGTGAGCGAGACCTCCCAACCCCGAGGGCAACGGGATGGACGGACCCCATCTGGTGACATCACATCACATGACCATTGCCTGATTACCCCTTTTTGGCCCCATAAAGAGTTCCCCCTAGAGGCCGTAATCAGGAACTACAGATTCTTACAGTGTATCGTTTGCAAAGACACTTAGTGTGCATGGGTTTGTGGAGGAGTAAAGTGAGGGACTTGATATAGAAGAGGTCTGCAGCCTGTGGTCTGTGTGCGGACATTATCGCAGTGTGTGTGTCTGTGTGTGTGTGTTAAGACAGGAGCTTCATGTGGGCTGAAAGCATCTCCTTTTTTCCCTCTTTGTGGAATAACCCTGGGAAGCTGCCCCTTGTCTGACCCAACTGTGTTCATGAGGAAAACAACAGGAGTGCTTTATCCTCCTCTCCTCCCCCTTCTACTTTCCTCTACATTCCTCTTCTTCTGTGTCTTTTTTTTTTTTTTAGGTTTGTCTTCTCACTAGTGTCTTCTTTTCTCCCTTCCTTCTCCCATTTTTTGTTTCCTCTTTTCTTGTTCTCTCCGCTTCTTGTTTTATTCATCATTTCCATCTTTTGGGTCTCTTTTTGCCTAATTTCATCTTTGCTGATTACCTGTATCTGCATTTTATTTGTTGATGCTTTGACCACAGATAAAATTAACTAAAAGTGCACAGAAAGTGTCAGCGTGGAAGGAACTTTCCCTTTGTAAAACCTCACGGGGGTATTTTTATTTCTTTATTTTCTCTGCTTACTCCCACTCTCTCCTCTTTCTCTCCACTCCTCTCTATTAACTCTGTTTTTTTCCGCTTAGTCCATTTCCCTCTCTCCTGGCTCTGCCTCTAAACTTTACCTGTGCCAGGCCACAGAGTGACAATAACACAGCAGAAGGGGATGAAGAAAGCAAACAAGCGGGGGGAGCTAACTGAAAAGAGGGATTATCCGTAGATGTGCTTTGTTAAGAGCTCCAGTTACTGATTCATTGATAAGCCCCTCCAACTGGCCGCGAGTAATTCAGCCAATCAGGGATCATTAATCCCCCAAGACAAATGGATTCAGGATTTCGGTGCTTCTAGGTTGTTAATGGCTCATTATGACACATTTATAACTGAAAGTGAACTGCTGAACCTTTTTTTTTTATTTTTTGGTGATATCATTCATTCTGCTTCCTATCAAACCCCCTTAACCCTCGATCAGCCTTCAGCGCGTCCCGCTGCTCAGAACAACGGAAAAAAGAGGAAACACAACTGTTGAAATTGCCTCGATCAGCCCTATGAAGGTTTAATGACTCACTAAATAGCCTATAACTACAAAGCCATTTAGAAAAACAGATGAATAAATCTTGCTGGTAATGAAAATGAAGAAACCCCGATGCTGTAGATTGCAAAAACTGCCGACGGTTTATAGCTCGGTAAATGAATGAAGGTTTCTCACGCTTCAGTCCAGCTCAATGGCGGGGCGCGGCGTGGGGGTAGACGGGTGACGGATGCTCTCATAGTCTCATGCTAGAGATATTTTAGATCCAAGTAGAGATCAGCAGGAGAAATTCTCCGGTCAGGCTCCTCAAAAGACGAAACCAGGAGGCATTTAGGGATGAAATGTCATCCACTGGACCACATCTTGAGTCAGTCTGTGTGTTTATGGCTTCATGTCTTATCAATATTTCATTTCTGCCACTCAAAAACCTCCATCTGGCAAACATCTGGATCATCTGTTGGCGCTCGTGCTACCCTCGCTGTGCGTTTTATCGTCTTTTGTAACAAACACCTACAGTCCATATTTTAGATTTAGGATTTTTTTGCTGCATACGTTTGGCCACATTTGACCCCGTTCAGAACTGCCATCCCAAATCCATCTCTGGTGAAGAGATCATAAATGGAAAAATATATAGGCTTCTGAGGCAAGAATGAGAAACTGATCGCTCAAACGACATCTGCAGGCAGACAGGGATGCACGTAATATACAGTGAGACGTGTCGCCCTTAGCTAGAGCTGCCACCCCCCACCTCAAGGTGCCTGTTGTTGTTTTCCTTTTGTTGTGTTTCACCTTACCTGATGTGTCTGCAAGCTGCCAGCAGTGATATTTTGTCTTTTAATTATTGTGAGCAGTTAACATTGTTTCTTATAATATTCTTTTGGAGTGTCCTGTTATTATTTGTTGGTTTTTATCTTTTGTGGAAAGAGGGTTTGCACTGCCTTTCCAGAATGCTCTAAATAAAACAGAAACGCAGATTTCAGAGTTGTGCTTAATAAATTTGGCCTAGTCGTGAGAGGGGGATTTCTGTTGTCATAGTTATCTTGATGACTTATGCATATTGTTTAACTATGCAGTTGTCATGCTATCACATTTTTTTTTTTTTACTGACATAATGTCACATGGTGCTGTCAAGATATTTAGGCTATGTGTCGCAAGGGCGTTACAAAAACATCATCTGTAAAGCGGTAGTTTTATTGTCTATGTGTCAATGCATTACTTGTGTAAATCATTTTTGCAAGAAAATCACATTTTAAATGCAACAGGCGCAGCAGCCTCTGATTTTGACGAAGCAATTCATCCCTGAATTCTACCAGACGATGAAAATAGTAGAAATAAATGATATATAATCTTGTTGCCTCATCACATCTTAAGCATTTCCCTTGTTATATTGTCGCTGTCCTGCTACTTGTTGCTTGGGCTACCTGTACACACATTTTACCACAAACATAGAATGGGTTTTGTTCCTGTTTTCGCACCTAATTTTCAAGCTTTTGGAGCATCTTGCCCCAAAGTATATTTGTTTGGAATCCAAAAAGTTATCATAACAGGTTTTCTTCGACCTGTGTGAACTGTGACAACATCATCATATTCCACAGGTTGGAAAGAGAGAGTGGAGACGGCAACAATAGAGGCATTCAATGAGAAATCATGGGAAAAAGTTTGGAGCGGACTCATTAGTAGTAATAGTTTGGCCATGACTGTTTTTTGAACAAATATGTGAATGTGGAGGCTCATGCACACCTTCAAAAACATGTGGACGGGTGTGTAGGAAGAAATTGTCCATAAAAGAGAGCATTCAGTCTGACAAACTGATAACCAAAACATTGTTTCCTTCATAATACAGTTTTTGAAAAGTTAAATGATATTACGCAGGAATTCTAACAGAACAAACGTTTGCTGGTAATCAGTGTAATCCAGCATTTTAACTTTTACTGTTTACCTCAGCAGTGCTTTGTCTAATCCACTGATGACGCTTTCATGGTCACTATGTTTGTCTTCAAAAGTGTTTAAAACTAGTAGATAGAACCAACGTTCCAGGATTCATTAATGGAACAAGTTCAAGAACTAGAGGTTAGTTAAAGAAAAGGGGTAATAGCGGTGGGTTTATGGTAATAGTGGTATTTAGGTGAATGGAAATTACATTTGTGGTACTCAAAGGACTGAAAAAAAATACAATTCAAGAGCAGCTTTCATAAAAAGCTTCCCCACTTCTCTGGATATTCTCCAAAACTCACAGTCAACCGTTTTTCTAGGAACTATTTCTTTGGCAGGAAGTAGTTTCAACAGCTACAACAACAAAATTATGAAACTAAATAAACAAATAAACTGACTAAACTGGAAGGCCAAGTTGGCCTGTTTTAGTTTTCCTGCTCTGAAGTAAAATGTGTTTCTTTCCAGTGTAGAAACATAATCCGGAGCGGTCACTTAAAACTAATTTTGAGATGCATTTTGATGCCAAAAGTAAACACACTCGAGACACAATCTGTTTACAAGTATCTAAATACAAGTACAAAGGTCTGAACAGAGTTGTCATCACTTTTTCCCACCTCTTTCTCAGAAAGGCTTCAGTTACAAACTCTTCCTAATCCTGCTTAATCTAAACTGTTACTCCGTCGGCTCTGACTGACAGCCACTGACACTCGTCAGGTTGACGCTAACATTGAAAGCTTTGTACAGACACGGGAGGACAAAGCAGGCTACCCCCACAGTGCTTCTGCATGAGGACATGACACTGCGGAGCCGGTTGACCCCTGGTAGTCAAAATATCAGCGAGTGGCTCTGAAACCAGAGGCTAAAGGAAACCATGCTGTGCCTGCCTGGAGCCAAAGTGCTCAGCTGGTGCTGAAGCGGTGAAAAAGAGAAAGCTGGGAGAGAAAACAAGGGCTTTGGTTTCACGTTTGACCAGACTATAATTAGAGAGAGGAAAAAGATTAGAATATGGCCGCCATGAGATGCCATGAGACACCCCCGCCATGACACTCATTTGCGGCCCCCGCAAACCCGGTAGGACGGCTACTAATCCTGCGGCACATTTACAATCTGTGTAACGACAACATGATACCCCCAGCAGGCCGTGGCGAGCACACACCTCCCTTTGTGCTACTCCCCAACATGTACGAGTCCGCGGCAACAGCTGCGACCCAATCTCCCCCTTCACCTGGCTTCAGATCAGCTGACTGGTACTCTCGTTGTTCCCGTGAGGAGCAGGAGTATGCGTAATATCTGATCCGTGGCCAGCAAAACGTCAGGGTAAAACCCCCCGGCGAGTTCACCCGTATTGGATCATCAGCCTTCTGCATGCTACAACACGGTCTCTGGCCTGTCTCCCCTGACGGCCCTCACTGTGTCAATGAACAGAGGTGGAGTATTGAAGACATCCGCAGTATGTCAGTGATACTGAACCGCGGGCCATTAGCAGCTATAGAGACACAACCAGCCGGCCGTCCGAGGCTTAATCTGTCTCCGCTAAAAGCCTCAGATATGCAACCTTATGCGGCGCCTATGGGAATATGTGTTTCCAATCACTCCTCCTCAGGAATGAATACCTGGCATATCTCACCGCTGCACTTTTTCCCTCCTCTTCTCTGGTCCACTCGGTTTACAGTAAACACCCGGCGAAAAATCTTGGGGCCAGGCCTCGTTTTTTTCCCAGACTCGGAGATTCCACAAGGGGCTCCTACATCAAGCTGTCATATTGGGCTAATGAAAATCTCATTCTACAGAGGGATCCTCTTAGAGCTGCTAAAGGCACATGCTAACCAGGGGATTAGCCCTGTAACGCTAGGGGACTTTAATTTCAGCACCAGCATAAGTCATCACTGCTGAGCACCAACATTGATATATGGCTTAGGACTGACTCGCGTGTGTCGTAAGGGGTTTCTGTCGGGGTGGGTGTGCTGCTGAGGGATTCGGTGGAGTCTCACAAGAGTCCCGGGATGATTGAGACTGACATGATGAGATCCCGTAAACAAAACCAGAGCCGTAGCCTGGATGTGTCTTTGTCAGTCCGGCCTTCGAGCACTTAGGGGAAGTTTTTCTTCAGCTGCAGCCTCGCTAAGACACCCAGAGTATCAGCTCTTGTCATCAAGCTGTAGAGCACTCATAAGTCTTCGGAGACACGTCATCGAGGAGCATGATGGCGAGAGACTCCCCAAACAAATCAATGAGTAACTATCCTCCCACTTAAACAGCTGCCATCGATGTACCCTTGAGCCAAGCAGCGCCTCAGGGTATCCAAAAGTTAGATGTGAACAAAACACAAAGCAGGCTGCGGAAGAGAGAACATGCACACTCAGCAATATTTTGTATTGGGTGAATAAATCATTAAAAGGTCAAGATCAGTGATTGCATGTTGTTGTATGATGCTATTGTGGGAATTACCGTTGCATGCATAAACACGTAGAACAATCAGCTCACCAATAATAGATTAATCATGTTAGTGTTATTGCTGACATACAGAAACCTGCCCCCACTGTGGATTACAAACACAAATAAATACATTCATGTAAGCACAAGCTGCTCTGGTGTGAAATGCAAACATGATTTTATTTACCTGCCTTTCAGAGCACCTAAACACACTGTGTGTGTCCTGTAAATTTGGATGCATTTCTTTCCTCAAAACATGTGCAAAGTCTTTTTTTTTTATTTTGAGGCTGAATTGTTGTCATCAACGCCGTCTTTGCTTGTAGCCTTTTTCTTTCCTGTCTCATCCCCACATTCCTGCCTCCCATGGTGTCTTACAACCTGTCAATTAGTGGAATAGTGTGAAAACACTGGTAGAAATACGTATCATGTCACCCACGTGCTTGTCTGTGAACTAAACAAGGCTCACACATAAAATTGTTGCTTCATTGCAACCCCAACGGCAAAAAACATGTTGGCACATTACATTTGTATGCTTTTATGTAGGGGATATGTTAAAACTTTACATTGCTTTATGTTTCAATATTAGTTGTGGGTTCACATTAGTTGGTAGTTGGTAATATGTGGTCATGTCTTGGCACAAAACCCACCTGGTTATGGTAAGAAAAAGGTCATGTTTTGGCTCAAACAACCTTCATTTAGTGGCACAAACGCCAGTGTAAATGTAGCAACAGGTCACGCTTTTTCTGTGGCATAAATGTTGGAGAAAATGCCATAATGTGTCACTACAAAAACACCCAGGTTCGATGGCAAAAAATTCTAGAAATACAGCAGCAACTCACTAAAAAACAACCGTGCTTGGAGGCAAAAATGCCAGTGTAATCACAGCAATAGGTCACTTACAAACCACTTTTGTTCAGCGTTACAAGCGCCGTTGGAAAGACCACAATATGTTGCTAAGCATCGATGTCTCACTAATTAACAACCGGTTTTGTTGCTTGTTGGTTTCGAACAGTTGTCTGCAGCTTGACAGCCGTCTTGCCCTGCTGTGACACCAGCCACCATTCCTTCCACCTTTCTATAAAAAAAGTCAGCTCATATACTTGAAATTAAAACTACGTCACTTGAAATGTTGGTATGTTAGGTACAAAGTACAAATGTGAGGCGTCCATTGTTGTAGAAACCTACAATGCCAACATTTTCTTCTGGCGACTGGGCTGTCTATAGCGCCACTTGTGGTCAGAAACTCTATGGGGCAACTCTAAGTGACAAAAAAAAGGACCAAGACCTGCAACTGACTTGTAATTTGCGGAGGAGGATTTGACAAAATAGTTCAAAATGGTTTGGTGTTTTTGCCAGAGTTAATGTTTTCTGCATAACCCACTGTAGTTATATTCACATTTCCCTTTTTTCTCTCCTCCAGGTTTTACCGGGGTGACTACCACATCGACGTCTGCATTAATGACTACCTTGATGTCTACTGTCCGCACTACATTGGCCCGGTCTCAGACGAGCGGGCTGAGCGTTACATCCTCTACATGGTGAACTATGATGGCTACAGCTCCTGCGACCACACCGCCAAGGGCTTCAAACGCTGGGAGTGCAACAGGCCTTTGTCGCCAAACGGACCGTTGAAGTTTTCGGAGAAGTTCCAGCTCTTTACTCCCTTCTCCCTGGGCTTCGAGTTTCGCCCTGGCAGAGAGTATTATTATATCTGTGAGTATGCCCTTACATCCCTGTCTTATTAACAGAAATTGTACTTTTGGCAACTTTGGCAAGTTTCTCAATGAAAATTACCCAAAAAGTTTTGCTTTGGAATCAGTAGTGAAACTCAGGCATTAGCACAAGCAAAGGAAGATTTACCAATGATACCCAGCTTTGACTGAAGTTATATCAGTAGATCAATATCAATTTCATCTTGGAATTTTGCAAAAAGACAGCAGCAATGTCCAGGTTTTGTTTTGCAAGTCTTTGGAATGAGGGCCAAGACAAAATACCAGCCAGAGGGAGCAAAACATCTCTACTGTTGAGGTCTTGTCTGAAGTGTCTTTTGTTGCTGACTGGCTGAGCTCAGCTTTCTGCTGCTCGTGAGAAGACTCTGGAAAACAAACAGCTGGGAAGTCATGTTTTCATAAGTGAAGTCAGTGCCCTGCAGGGGCAGAAGAGAGGGACTAAAGAGATACAGTGCTCTCCATGGTAGATTTCAGACACTGGCCGGAGGAACTTTATAGTAAGAAGTGCAAGAGTCAGTGAAAAGAGAGCCAAATATTGACAAAGAACAAAATAAAGATATCAAACCAAAGGGGATCTGGGTAGTGGAAGTATGGAAAGTTTTCTCCATACGTTTATTACAGTGTAACTTTTCAGCTTTCAAACCCAAAGCAGGTGTTTGAAAAGCATGCAACTCAGATTGGTCACATAAGCCAAACTGTGCATTTCCTTTAATAAACTCAGGGGATTTTTTGTGTTAAAATGAAAATGTACCACTGATTGAACCCATGAATCCCTTTTAATTCCATCTGGACACATTTTGTGTCTTTAAAAACTTTGGGACCTTCACTCAAAGCTAAAATGAAGTTCTGCAAGTTTGTAATGCAGCTTAGTTGAGTTCAAGATCACAAAGAAGATTTTTTATGATTAGGTTGACAGGTTGATGATAAAATATAAGTCACTGGAGAATTTCTTCTCACGTCTTTCAACACTTTCATCTCGCTGATCTTGGACGGTGCTACAAGCCATCATCAAGATTATCCTCATGCGAATTAAACCCAATATAAAGCTGTATTTTTCTTGCAGTGTTTTGTGCAGTGATGTATCACCCTTCACTAGATGTTTCTGTTGGATTTCTGTGTCCATTGGCAAGTCTTTGCGACTCCATTGCATAAATGTTGACTGCATTGTTTGGGGAAATCGTGGCCTGCTCCAGAGAATTGTTGATGCTGTTGTAATTCCTTGGATGTCGATAAGAAAAATCGTGGATTTACTAATTCTGCTTTATTTGTTCAATTGGCTCTGGTTGATGTGAAACTGAGTGGAGATGATGTTCTCATAGACTTTGAAGATGATTGATCATCCAGAGAAGAAGAGAGAAAAAGACAGAGAGACAGTCCATATGGCTTCGAGCACTTTCAAGCCATATGGACCATCTCTGACTGACTCAGATTCATGACTCATCCATCAGATCCTCGTTCTCTGAGACACTTTTCCTCCTGAGAACATGTGATCTGAGGATGAAATAACAAAAGGCAAAGACACCTCGGGGAAAATACCAAGGCCATTATAGTAATAACATTTCACATAATACCCAAATTTGTCCTAGTACTGTTCTGTGGTGGGAAAGAAGCTGCTTCTGAAATTATATATACCAATGATTTCTCATATAAAAGTTTTCTTTTAATAGTAAACTCTGCGTTCATCCACATAGAAACACTTGTTCACCTGGATAATGTAACAGTAATATCGATTTGGGTTGTGGCCATCAGTTATAGCAATAAATGATTAAATAGTTGTTTTTTGAGAAGTTTTCCTGTCCAAGTACAACAATACCCATGAGCCTGAGCTGTTGTTGCTGTCGGAAGAAGTTAGTCAGAATTAACAGTGATACTGACTAGCACTGATACTAACTGACTTTGTTTTAAGTTTGAGGCCACCATCCCTGTCAGCAGACAGGATGGTGGCCCATGTTCAGCTTTAAGATGCTGAATGTTTTATCTTAGCAGTGTAATCCTTAGCTTTAGCTGACTGTTATAATTTTAGGCTTGAATATTGATTTTTTTTGTAGGCCTATCTGAAAACTTTTATGTCCACAGGCTTGTGGCTTTGACGTTTATCAAAAAACAAGATATATACTAATGCCGTTGCTTATCTTTTTGTATTTTAATGTCTATGCAAGCACAGCATTGTCTCTGCCCCCCCCCCCCCAAAAAAAATCTATTGATGAGTTGCTGAATGTTTTATCTACAATGTGTAATCCTTAGCTTTAGCTCGCTGCACCAACAGCATTTTAGGCTTGGTGATTTTTTGTATCAAAAAATTGTATGTCCACAGGCTTGTGCCTTCATTTCATGAAAGAGCAAAATATTTTTTTAATGCAGTTGCTTATCTTTTGTACTTTAGTTCCATGTTCATGCAAGCTTAACATTGTCTCTACAAAAAAAACATTCTTTTTCTTGATTTTAATTCAATGTGCACAGTGTGTCATCATTTATTCACATTCTAAATAAGTCTCCTTTGGAGCCTTGAAGCTTAGATTGGCGCCAATAGTAAAATAAGTATTGCTGTCACACATGGAAAAACATATTTTTCCAGATGGATCCTTGTTTTTTTCGGCATCGTTCACATCCAGAGATGCTGGTTACGTTACAGTAAACTGTGTTTTATCAGCTGCTGGTGTCAGTGTCAGATCTCATGTTGACTGTGTCTAACAAAGCCGAACAATAGCTGATAGTTAATACCAGTGTTGTACATATAATATGGTTTTGGAATCTGTTAAGTGGGCATGTAAATGACACATTGAAGGGAGGTTCATGTCTGCTCGTCTCAGTGAAGACAGACACTCCTTTGTCCTCTGTGGTGATCATCATACGCCTTAGGCAGGGGGGTTAGAGGGGGGTGGGGCCACGTCAAATAGATGACACCTGCGGTTGGCTGAAGGCCTGCCCGTCTGGCAGACAGACAAACACCCGCAGGAAAGCCGCCCTGGTGTGGGATCAGAATTGCGGCTGGTCCGAGAAGGTCAAAGGTCACGGATATGACGACGAGGTCTGCGCTGCGAGCTTCTCGCAGCCTCAGAGGGCGGCATGTTTTTCTAATAGAGCCTCGGTGGAGCGGGGAAAGCCTGATCCTAATCTCAGGGGATAGAAATCCAATTTTCAGAGGAGACAGTTGAGAGTCTGGCTCTCCCTGTGTGAGAGAGATGACTGTCTCCCTGTAAAGCCCTCGCGCTTCAAACGCCCCGGTCCCGCTCTGTACAGCCAGTGCAGATCTACATCGATAATGACATGAACCCCGCCAGCACAGTGCCCCAACAGTTTCCCTTTAGCTTCTTACGGCTGAAGCAAAGACAAAGGGCTTTGTTCCTAAAGATAAACAAGAAAAACATCTGATCCCAGAGTATTTAAAATAGGATCTGTCTTATTCACCTCACAGGCACGCCAAAGCCGGGCCTAAATGTGGCATCCCAGCCTTTTCAGCAATCTGTCATATGTGTTACCAGTCCCGTATGTGCGAGGGCGACGATCAGCATGTAACCGAACATGCAACATGTGTCTGAGCATGTGACCGACGGGTTTGCCGTTGTTATGGTGAGGCAGCGGCGGCAGCCGGGTGACCTGACTAACGCTGGGTCTAGAGTTGCAGGCAGAGCTGGAGTTACAGTCATGGTGAAGCACGGCAGCGTTGCTCGAGGATAGAAAACCCAGACTCTGACCTCAGTGGCAGACATGAGAGAAAGGAAGAGAGACTGTTGGGTAATTGTGTGTGTGTGTTGGAATCTGTGAAGGGATGCCGGAGCGGAGAGGGGAAGAGGGTGAGAAAGTGAGATGAGAGAAAGACAGTGACACAATATCAGAGAAAGATAAAGAATGAGAAACAGAAAAACAGCTGAAAATCAGTCGTTTTACAGTTTTAATTTGGGCCTGACCATTTAAAAACAACACAAACTATACCTAATATAAGACTGAAATCTACAGTTTAACCTTCCATTTTGTTTTTGTCAACTATATCGTCATTGTGCATAGCAGGATTTTACACACAACACTGATCTTTCAACAAAACACTGGAGATAACGCCATCTCTACACAGCTTTTTGTTTTCTCTGCTTGCATCGAGGTGCCAGGAGCAGCAAGTTATTCACAGAAATAATGAGCGCAGCTTGTTTGTCACAGCAGCTGATCGATTTCAGTATGTTGCCATCCAACATATGGAGTCGGTCTGTGTACGCTGGGAGTTAATTGCAGTGTAGTGGAAGACATATGTATGGTTTCTATGGTAACCTGCAGTTTAATATATCTTTACATGATTTAGTGACTATGATGAATATTTTCCTTGGATGCTGGTTACTTCCAAATAAAAATGTTCGTGGACAAAAAGATCTGTGTTAGTGCTCAAATGATGAACGATGAATGATGAATGATTAATCAAATAACCAAAATAAAAAATAAAAAAAAAACTGGAAATGAATCAGCAATTTAGTCTTTTATCACATCTCCTCTAATTTGCTTCTTTTATCTGTTTTATATAATTTAAATTAACATGTTTTTCCTTATGGACCATAGGTTGGACAAAATAAGCAATTTGAAGACGTCACCTTGGACTTTGAGAACTTGTGACGAACATTTTTTGCTACTTTCTTACATTTCATGGACTAAGCCCGTGGTGCTCAACCTTTTTCGTGTCAAATCGATTCCCATTAGGTCATGGACCCTAACTTGATAATTTTTTTGCTTCAAGAACCTCCATCTGAAAAGATTTTGGTTGTTAGACATGATTAACCATTTTTCTCTCAACTAGCCACTCAGCTTTTACATAATAATAAACTTTATTTATGTAACAACTGTCAAAGCACAGTTACAAAGAGCTTTACAATAAAAACAGAGATTATTAAAGATGTAGAGAGAACTAAACAAACTATAACTACACTATAAATAGTAAAAGCAGGATGAGATTGATTAAAATGTCATAAACAGGCCAAATCACCAAAAAACACTTCTAAAAAAGTGTGTTATTAAACATGATTGAAAAGACGACATAGAGTCTGCAGCTCTGATCCCTCAGGCAGGTCATTCCACATAAGTCACTTTGTTCTGTACCTGAGTACACTTACATCATCATCTAACTGGCATTTTTTGTTGTGCTACAGTTTAGAAAAGGCCGCAGACGGTCACTGCTGTTGGGTACGGAGCTCTCTGTCTACCACCAGAGCTACATCTGGTGGTCGACAGTTTAAGATGGCAGCAAAGCCTGATCTGGATCTGTCCGCGGCAGGCTGTGCTGCTGTCAAATATAGAGGCATCAGTGTTAAGTTTAGACTGTGTCATAATCGGTTTAAAACACCTTATAGTCGTGTCAAATAGCCGTCCACTTCTGTGTTTTGGTACAGTTCATGTTCACACCTGATGCGTATTGTAGCGAAGTACACCTGAACTGTACTTGAGACCACCTTTCAAGTGGATTTAGGCATAGATTCAGGTGCAATGCCCACATACAGTACACAGTGTTCACACTGATCAAATGAACTGGACCTTTGGGGTTCAGTGTATTCGGATAAGGGCTCGGGCCCCTGATGTGAACGCCCCCTAAGACCAGAACTAGAGGAGATAACCATGGACGAAGGGAAGCCTATAATCAGAATAAAATCGCTTACTCACATTGGACTCACTACTATAGCGAATTGAATAGTGAAATAACCTTTTCTCCATCTGTCTTGGGATGCCCTGAAACTCTTTCAAGGACACCTATCTGAGAACCAGTGGATTCAACAACTAATTTTTAAACTGAGAAACAATTAAGAGATAGTTTGATGACCAGAGTTATTGTTGGTTGAAGCCCTAATCCGATAATTTCATGAGATTAATAAAATCTCCCTCGATCAGAGCTTGGGACAATGGTTTCTTTGTTGTGTCTCGATATATCTATCCCCCAAAACGTTCATGCGAAAGCGCAGAATCACACTTTTTATCGAAGCCCAAGACAGTTAAAGGCAGATAATGACATCCAAGGAAACAGGAGGAGCAGAGAGGCATAAAGAAAGACAAAGACAGGGTTTGGGCCAGCTGAGTTCAGAGACAGAAACTGAGACACTGAGTTTTCCCGTCTGTTCCAGCAACCGTCGGGGTGTGAGGTAAGTTACTCGATACTCGCTGACACAGACGGAAGCAGCATGATTGACACCGCTCCTCTCTCGTTTATTTCCTCTCTCGGCTGCTTCACTCCCAATATTCCTCTCGTGGTGAAGTCTTAAAGATGATTTTTATCTCCTCTCACAGCCGTGCGGCATCTGATAAAGTGGCTTTTGAAATAAGAGCCGGAGTCATCGGCGGCAGTGGAAACACTGACATGGTTTACTTGTATCAGGAATTCACTGCACGGCAAGAATCCATCGCACGGAGCGTCTGGGTGGAAGGAAAGAGGAGTGACTGTGGACAAACTATGGACATGTCCGTGCACAGATGCAACCACAACTACATACATGCTCGCATAGATGTCCAAACACACTCCAGGTTGTGCTCGCGTTTGTGCGTGTGGTCAAATTAAGTGCAGTCGCAGAAACTCGAAAGGCAGCAGGAAATGACAGAGGTCGGAGTATGGAGGCCCATGAGAAAAAGTCAAAAAAAAAAAGAAGAGGAAATCTATATGGGATGAACGTAAGGTCAGACAAAACATAAAAATGTTCTTGACAAAAGTGCAGACAGAAGTTGAAGCCATTCGTCACAGCTGGAGACACTCTCGGCGCTCTATTAGCGACTCGGTCCCCTGCACTACTTGAAAACTAATTAGTTTTGTTAGCTCTGCAAAACAATCACAGCAGCCCCACGAAAAAGTTTTTAATCTTTGCCTTTCACAATCGGGAAACAAGAGGAAATGAGATTTTGTAGGTGAGCATAACAGCGTGCCACTCATCTGCAGAAATGACTGCCCCTGGCCAAATTAGACTTGGAAATATGAGGGTGACATTGAGTTGTTTCATATCATAAAATATGGAGCAGAAGCGCTTTCACATGAGGATGAGAGGGGAGTTCAGGCGGCGAGATAAAGCTCTTCAGACAGTATTTAAAGGAGATAAGTGTGGAATACCTCTGATGAAGAAACAATCGACCTTGTCAGATTATTCGTTTTTTACTGTTAAGCCGATGTTTATGAATGAATGTAGATTTTAGAGAGTGAGGAGGTCTCAGGTGAAGTCATGAAATGAATGTGAAAGGAGATTATTGGGTTTTCAGCAAGGAGCACAAAACTTACAGACTGCAAAATATTTCTGCCTTTCAGGATGGAGATCAGGTGCTCATAAAGTCATAAATTCTGGCCGTGACTGGTCGAGGTCCAGCATGTAGCGAAAGCTGTCAAAAATAAATTAAAGGCCCAGGCATCCGAAGAAAGTGTTGTTGTTGTATATTTCTGCAAAGCCAGGAACCGCTAAATTTGTATATTTCATACATATCATAGCAACATTTCTAAAGTGACGTAGTATATGAGCTGACTCCAAAATATAGTAGAAGTCAAAAGTCCTTTAAAATTAGGCCAAAACAGCCCACTCGTCAGATGAAAATGTACTCTTAGGAATGATTCTTGATTATCAATGAATACAAAAGATACAAGAGATTTTGGACAACAAACGTGTGCATCTTGCTGGGAATGGGTGCCATTTTTATAATATCTGAGTTTCTGTATCGATACCAAAACACTTTTTTGATACCTTAAAAATGAATGTGATTTTTTTTCCCAGAATCATTTGTTTTATTTATGCTTAACAAAAGAGGCCAAAGTTCTCAAAAGCCGAATGTCGAAACACAATCAGCCATACAGAAACACTTGTTATTTGTGTCTACAGGTTTATGCATTTAATCATTATCATTCAGATTGTATGAAAACATGGAAGTTAAGCGGTGTTCTGAAAAAGACTGTTTTGTTTCCAGAAATAGAAATTAGCCACAGTCATGCTTCGATCATGAAAGGTATTTTGAAATGGAAAAGGTAACACTTTTACAGTTTTTTGTTCTCAACCCTGCTCACTGTCTCCTCAGCCTCGATCACTGACGACAAGGGAAGACGGAGCTGCCTTCGACTCAAGGTCTTCGTCAGGCCTCAAAGTGAGTCTGGGATTGTTGAGTCTACTCTGCCCACTTTGCTATTCTGTTGTGCCCCAGCTCGTGGTCAGAGTGACGTTCGACTTCTCTAATCTTCACATATCCTCTCTCCTCTTTGTTTTTCAAAGACAATTGTGTGAAAAACCCTGGGACCACGCAGGAAGGGGTCGATTTTGAAGACAACAGCCACAACTCTCTAGAACCCAGAGGTGGGTGGGAATATACAGCACGTAATGTTTTTGTTATGTCTGCTGATAATAATATTTTATGTTCATTTCCTTTGAATTATTCTTTCATTTTATACGTCATGATTCATGAAGTGACGTGACATTTAGCAGAGCATATACTGTATTAGCACATAATGCTGTTGAAAAAAAACAACAGTTTTTTTAAATGCAGACAGAATAAATCAGTTAAAGGATTCAATCTGCAAATGACCATTTGTAGAAGTGTCTGTACAGCACACTGCAGTGCCATGACTACTGCAAAAAAAATAAACAGATAAAAATACAATGGATACATGTCCATCAGCTCTCAAAGATAAACTGAAATAACCACTGCAACTGAATTCCTCTTTGCCAAAGATATAAGTCCAATAAGTTGTTTTCATTTCATTCTGTAATGGCATTTTCATTTTTACTTAACCTATATCTTTGGTACAATTATATTTGTACATCAACAGGATTTTTTTTCAGTTCTTTTATCTCCTTTTAAACTTTGTTTCAATGTTCTATTTCTTTTTCCAATGTTTGTGCTAATTTTGGGGCCATTTCTCATTAAGTTGATCATTGTGTAATCCCATGTTTTAGAAAGAAATGAAGCAAATTTGCTCAGATTTCAACGTGTTTAAAATGTCTTCACTGGTTGCCTGGCAACCTCATTTTGATGACAGGACTCCATCGTCAACTTGTTGCTGTTTCCAGTCTTTCTGCTAAGCTGAGCTCATCGGCAATTATCATTTCCATCTCTTTCCCTTCAGACGGCATCGGTCATGAGTCACCAGAGCCGGCACGGAGGGATGTGAATTCGGCCGACCGACGCCAAACTTCAGTCCTCCTGCTCAGCTCCGCCCTCATACTCCTGGCTGCCATCTTGTCTTTATAGCGCCCAGTCTGAGAATGCCGACAGGAATGGACTGTCCTGATTGGACCACAGGCCGCCCTACCCTGCAACCCCTCCCCTCAAGGAGCACTTTTAAAAAAAAAAAAAATACTGACAATCTCTCTTGGTGAAAAGAGAGAAGAAGGGACTTCGACACTGAAGCCTTCGTTGTTTTTTTGACTTGCCAACTCGAGTGATTCTTTACTTTCTTGTGGGTGCCGATTGTGGAGGCACCCCGGGGTGAAAGAATCTCTTTACCTGTTTGCCTCGCTACCGTTCACAGTATGCAGATATTTTGTTTTTTTGTGTTAAAGACATGCACACATACATGCTTTCAAACATACACACCCTTAAAACTACACAATCAGTACGTTCTTCAGCTTGAATGGCAAAGAAGCACAGCAGGATCTCTCAGAAGTTTACAGACTTTTTTTTTTTTTTTAAGTTCAGGAAAACATCACATAACCCCCCCCCGACATGTAACATGATTAAATCTCACGTCAAAGCGGAAGAAGTTTCTGAGAAGATCCAGAAGCGACACATCACTTAGAGGCCAATGGAAAGGAGAACTAGGATACATTTGGCAATGGCGTGGGAGTACACGCTGATGACTTAACCGTCCTCTCAGGTTAAAAAGGAGTCGGATGCATTGTCTCAGACTGTCGTGGAGAGTAAAAGAAAGATAAAGAAGCACTCATCTTTTAGTGTTTGGATAGGGGCAATTTAATGATTAATGTGTTTGTTTTTTAATAAATCACCTAATTCAATTGTAGCAGCCAACACGGGTGTACAGTAAAATATTTGAACGGAGCGTAGAAGTGGATATGGTATTTTGCCAGGCAAAATGTATTTTCCTATTTATTGTGAAGTCCTCGTGCTTTTTTCTGTTCTGGTTTAGTCTGTAAGTACGGTAGAAAGGCAATAAAAAAAAACACTTAGCCATTAAGTTAGTTCATATTACAGTTTTTTTGATACAATCATAAAAACACTGCAGTTTATGTATCTGTTTGGATTGATCGCTGATGAATTGTTTAACAAAGTCCCGGAAGAAAAAAAAAAGTCTGATGTGCTATCAGGGTGTAGAAATCGTAGAATATTTGTGTTTGTCATTAAAAATGTCACAGATGTACTTTTACTATTACACTATTGCTTTTGTGAATCACTGTCATAACACAAGTATTGTAAATAGAGACAAAATTTCCTACAAAGTTCAGGGATGTGTCCATGCCTAACATGAGGTAAAAAATGATTATTGTTATTTTTTTTTAATCAGGAGGGTTACGCTTCCTCGACTAAAGCAGCACAAGTTTTCTGTGGCTACAGATGTTTCAGTGAGACAGTGACCGAGTTTCCGAGCGGGTGGTGGTAGTGTGTGGGGGGGCACGGGGATGGTGTGTGATTCACTTGCCCTCTTTGATGTCGTGTTAAGTGGCGTCTGTACAGAAAATACACCGGGGGCGCCCTCGTACCGGTTATTTCTGGAATGAAAAATCGACCACCAGCAGAGATGGAATAAACAGAGCGAGGTGTCCTGTTCTCTCAGGGCAAACTGAAACTCTGCACTGCTGGACCTGAGAGGGGAAGAGAAGGAGGGCGAGATGGGGAGCTTTGTAGTGCTCCTGCTGAGATCAGTGGGCATGTTGTCCAAGCAGGAACATGCGGTAAACATATCTTCTCCACGAGGCTTGTGCCAGTTGGTGATCAGCTTAACAATCAACAATTCAGGAGACAGTCAGCAATTGTTTTTCTCCCCTGTTAGTATTAAACAACTAAACTGTTACAGAAAATAGAGTCCAAAATCTGCATTTGCAGGGGTTTCTGGGGCAGTGGCATGTTTTACAAAAAAAAAAAAAAACGCTTTTGTTACTCTGTTATTTAATTTAGCCCTTTGAAACTTGGATGGATATCACTTTTCTTGTGCTGCATTCAGATGCCTTTTACATGTTATAAACAGCTGGACCCAAGGCAAATTGGTTGGACTTCTTTCAAAGGCATTGGGGAAACAGGCATTAAGCAAATTGGCAAGAAATTTCTCAAGAAATTAGTAAATTAAGAAAACTAATTTGGGGGTAAAACAGCTTTGGAAAAATAAAAACATCCAGATAACTCTATTTTTATTATCACAATTATGTATTTTAATTGATTTTTTTCTTTTTTTTAAATAAAATTATAAATATTTAATCAGGTATTTTTTTCCAGGTCATTTACCTGTCATTTTTTATTTATCTTAAATTGTTTTATTGTAACCCTTTTTTAAACTAATATTAGGTTGTTGGGTTTTTTTTCTGTTTTTTTTGTTTTCTGTTTTTTTTTTTTTTTTTACTAATTTCTGGGTCATTTTCTCTTGCTCATTGACTTTCCAATGGTTTTGAACTAGAGCAAGCCAATCTGCCCATGTTTCAAAGGGTTAAAGCAACACAGCTGTGTTCCCTATTCATTTGCCAATCCTAACAAGCGCAATCTGATAAAACCCTGCATCTCCAGTCACCGTATGCCTGCTCATCAAAGCCTGTGTGCCACGCCTGACCCGACTTTAACTTCATGCACCAGTTCCGTTTCTCCAAACAGGCTTGCTTCTCTGAGGTGTCAGAATCTCTTGTGAATGTATATAAATGCCTCTCATTATTGGCACTTGACTTCAAATTCATTCTTAAAAATGCATCTCATTTGTTACTCAACACAGAAAAGCTGCTGTTTAAATGCAGTCAAATTCATGATTGAGCCATTCTCATTTAATATTTTTCTGTTATCAGAGATGTCAAATTTGATCACAGCTCATGAAGCTGCCTTAACCAGCAGCAATACCCAGCTGTTATTATGTTATCACTACGTTGTCTGACTAATGTCTGATTAATGACAGCAGCTGAGCAGTGAGATCAGCTAAACTGACATTTACAATGAGCAACCACAAAGACATTAGGGCTGCTCCCCTTATCTGACGCCCGAGGCGATCGGATCGTCTATATACGATCTCTGATAATGACATTATGACGATAAGAAAATACAGACATTTGCCCAACCCTGTTTCCACCCGTCACTCTCAGCAGCAGCGTGATGCACTGAGTATAAAGGAAGCTCTGGGGGGAAAAAAAAATCTCTCACTAAAGTTTTCATTTTGAAATAAAAGTCATAATGACTAAAGTCATAATTAGGAGAATAAATTGATCATTTCATACATTAAATATCAGTAGAATACTATCAATAATAGCAGGTGAGAAAACGTTTTAATTTCACAAGAATAATGATGACAATGATACTGATAGACACCAAGATATGCTGGCCTTTTAGTGTCAAGTACAGGTCCTTAAATGTGGCATCCTACAAATCCCATAATGCAATTCAGCAGTGTCTTTGTTAGACTTTTTTGCCATCCCATTCCTTTTACACTTCACACCACCGATGTCTTAAAGTCCAAACCTTATGACATGATGGGGGTATTTCCAACAATTCCCGAGCCACAAAAACAACACTTTAAAACAGGCTGAGCAGAATTCTCTGTGATGAATAAACTGAAGTCAGCGTGTAAACTCAAGTGAGTACTCTGCTGGAAAAGCAGGGACGGCTTCATGAAATAAACCCAGGTTTGGTGGCTCAGACACTGCTGGGAAATGCTTCAATGCGTCCGTGAAAAACAACCAGATTTGTTGCCACAATCACAGGGGAAACCCCCAGATGTGCTGCTAAAAACTTCCAGGTTTGGTCCCACAAACACCAGTGGAAACCCAGAGAACAGGCGCCAATAACAACCATGTTGTTGTTTATTGCTTTAAAATAGTGGTCTGCAGCATGGCAGGCATCTGGTCCAAAGATGTCATGCTATCCAGCATCTCCTCCACCTCCAGATGACAAAATCAGCTCCTATACTCCATCATTTTAGAAACATTAAAACACCAAATGTACAAATGTGACAAATCTGTATTTTGCAGCAACGTACAATACAAACATTTTCTTGTGGTAATCGGGCTGCTTCAAATGACTACATTTGTATAACATAATCTCAGATTGCTCTTCTCTCTTCTGTTTCAGAGACAAAAGCTAAAAAAACATATCTCAGTACAAAATCAATCATTACAATTAGAGAAATGTCATTAAATCAGAGCTGAGAGTGGCAGGATGAAAAGGACTAAACACAATACAATCAGTTTGAGGAAAGATTATAATTTGAGGTTAGGAGTCATTCATTTTGAGTGTGCTCAGTTTTGGGAAGCAAACAATTCAGAGTGGGAGTCCTTTTTCATTTGAGGGCACAAATGACCACTTATTGAAAAATCTTTCCTCCTCACACCTACCGGCTTCTGCACATTTTAATTCAACATTAAGAGTCCACTGTCACGGTCATCATCTCCTCTAGCCACGCCACAATGAGAAAAACCAATCAGTTAGTTTTGTGGATACCGTGTATCCAACAATTAGTCTGTTGTAACATACAGTGTTAGATACTTTCTCTTTTTTTCACACCTATTTTGAAGGGCACATTAATGTTCTTAGCAAGAAAAAAAGTTCAATGTTTGATATAAAAAAAGCTTTGTTTCATTTTATATGTCTTTTATATGAAACACAGAAAAAAATAATAACAGGATCAATACTGCACCCTCTCTGTGTAAATGTGCAAACATGGCACATATCATGCAGTGTGGTCGGGCTACAATCAAAGGGTCTGAAGAAAGAACAGATGGATCTCAAAGAGCTAGAATATCTGTTTTCCCTCCTTTTTTTCCCCCCAAAAAACTTGCTCTTGTTCAATGTGTTGTTGCATCAAAAGTGTCTTTAAAAAGGTACAGGATGTTTTTTGTGTCTAATGTCCACCTCCAGCTGTTTCGGAGCCAAGCTGCGGTTAAGATCGCCGTGATGTTGAATGATACAGGAGACACAATTGGCTTTTATTGGTGTAAAAGCTCAAGGAAGTGAGTTTTAAACCTTGGATTTGAACGTTTCATGTTGAGCAAACTGTGCTACAAAGAGGGCGGATCATATGTTCTAAGGACTTCTTCTTCTTCACCTGATTTTGGTACCATGTAGCCTGAAGCCAACACCACTGTGTCCCTGGTTTGCAGCGTCTGTTTTCCATCCTCTGTATCTTAAAAAAAAAAAAAAAAAAAAAGGATGTGTGCTTTTGTCAGTGCATCTAGCTTTGGGATTTTTGTTACTTTAGCTGCAAATGTGTTCCCAAACTAGACATGGATGTGCCACAAAACTGCACATTTCTTTTAACATTGTAATAAGTGTACGTTGTGCCTGTATGAGCCCCATTTTCCCAACCTGTACTCATCCAAACTATTCTAATGTCTGTTTCCTGCTCAATCCCTCACTAGAATTTTCTACAAAAAGGCAATTTCTTTGTAAATACACGTGTTGGAGCAGCTATGACTAACTAAAACAAACAACAAAAAAAGATTTAATAAATATTTCTTTGTCGTTGTAATTATCGTGTCTGATTTGTTTTATTAATGGAGATGCAAATGAGTGACAAGTTGTGAAACGGGAAGAACATCAATAAGGCGTGAAGGCCTCGTCGGGAGCAGCTCGAGCGAGCGCTGCGTGTTTGTCTTGGTTGTCACTGGATGCATAATCACGCAAAAGGGAAGTGGGTGAACAGCTGTTTCTCGATAATCTGGAGGTAATTCACAAGCTGAAAAAACAAAAACAGAAATGGCTTCAATTAATCTTGCGGGAATGTGCAGCGCTTCAGGGAGCTCCGCCAAGAAAAGTCTGTCTCTCAGACGCTTTTTGCTCCTCTTTTTACCTCTCTGCTTCAGTTCCTCGCTTTCTGTCTCTCTTCCTCTCTCTGTCTCTAAGGTGACGTTGCAACCTTTCACCCAACCTGCTGCAAAAACTTTAAGACATCCGATCATAACGCTCAGACCGTGTTGCCAAGAACACAGTGGGAAATTTCCTGGAAAAGGTCAAGAGCACACTGTTCTTTGGTCTGATGTGACAAGCTGTTTTATCAACTGTAATGAAGGTGCAGCTGAGGCGTCTGAGTCAAAGTGTGCTGCTGCTGGAAATCTCTTTTTATGCCTCAGATGGTTTGGAGCCATGAACTCCCAGTAGAGAAAAAAACAAGGCTCCTACTATAACATAAATTTAGGGGGACATATCCCAATATTCAAATGTTCCCACCACAAAAAATATAAATAAAAACAATTTGCTGTGACAGGCAACTACGCACGACTGTCTGAAACAGTCATTAGTAAATGTCAATATAAGGTGGATCAGGACACAACGGGCCACTGCAGGCACCTGGACACATAAAAGGGCCCCCTCTACATCCCAAGATACCCCACAGAAGTCTGAGTAACATCATGGTCACACTCGACATTAAAACGCCACCATATATCATTCTTAATTTCCTGGTAGATTCCTGAAAAAAACTATGCCGTTGCCAAAATTATATCTGCACATCATAAGCCAGCCACGGAGCTATAGGGGCCATGGCATGTACAGGGTTAACAGCCCCATTGCCCAGCATGGGTGCCCAAATGAAGTAGGCAGCACTCCACAGGACATCAGCGTGATTACACATAAATCAATCAGTTATGTTGTACTACATGTGTAGCTTTCATTTCTTAGATATTTGTAGGCCGCTATACTGTATAGTTGATAATGATATAATAGGAGATCAGTTTTGAATTTTGGTTCTCTTAAATGTTGACTCCATGGCCATGGGAAGAAATCACTTCTACTCTCAGGTACTCCAATGATTTAGGATTTGCACTCTCATAAAGTGTAGGGAGTCACAAGAGACAGAATGATAATATAATGGTCAAAATTGATGCAACAGGTCAATGTATAATACGTTTTTCATGCCTCTGCATAGGCGTTAGCCACGGCAATACCATTTTCAGATTTTCAGTCCGGTCTAATTCTCATGAATGCAATTTCTCAAGAACATCTTGAGGGGATTTCTTCAAATTTAGCACAAATGTCAAATGGAAGCAGTCAAGCCACAAAAACTGGAAATAATCTGTCACTTGACCCTTTTTGATTGGGAAAATATATTTCAAAAGTTCACGCTCCCAGTTTGTAGCATAGACTTTGTTTCTAATTTGTAATCTCAAAGTCAAAGAAAAAGATTACTATGCTGAAATCACATCCATCCCATAATTTCTCCTGATGGATTTGAGTTTGCATTTTCTGCGAATGAGTCTTCATGCTTGTGAGCCTCCTGCACACAAAGTGCTGTCAAAACTTTCATTTATTATCGCAAATACAGCCTCCATAAAAAGAGAAAAAAACCTTAATGTGACCCCAATTCAGAGAGATGCCAAAAATCATCACACGACCTCTGTGTTTGTGAAATATGGCAGGTAATTTGCGGTGGAATTTTTACTTGACAGATGGGAAATGGCAGATTTGCACGGGATTAAAATCACAGACGACCTCCGCAATTATTACAAATTACCAGAGGTCCCAAGGTAATAGCAGTCCCGTGCGAACAGGGCTTACATGTATGACATCATGAGGGTTATTTTGTGGCTCCTGCTGAGCTACAGAGGACATTATACAAAAGTTCTCACAGGCTGAGCTGCTGTATTTTTTTGAATACAAGCAGTACTGCACTGTAAAAACACTCAAATTTAAGAAGTTCTGCGTTGAAAATTTTACTCCAGTAAAAGAAAAGTATAAGCATAAAACTGCACCGAGGTGCATCCTGGCTCACTGAGAATAAGAAACAAGCAAGGAAAGAAACGTGGAGTAAAGTGTATTTTTCCACACAACGCAGGAGAAAACATCCATCGATGTGATGAGACGCTGCTGCGGGCCGCAGACCTACAGTCAGTGACCCCCACTTCTCTTCTACAACCGCCAGTGACACCCAAGTCCACCCCCGCCCTCCGTCTTGGTCCTGAGGAGGCCGTGTCTATTCTGGGACGGCCCTGTGGTCAGGTGCTAAGTGAAGGACACACTGCAGTTTGCTCTCAGTCACAGCAGCAGTGGTTAAAGAAGGAAGAGAGGCCTCAGTGGTTAGAGAGAGTTTACTGCCGGCACAAGGGCCGTCTTCTGTCTCTGTATGGACCTAAAGTGTCCTTGAGCAATTGTCATAAAACTTTATCCTGCTTTCTTTCTAGCGTTTCTAGAGATAACTCAATTTTCTTCAGGATGAAATCATCAATATCAACCCTGTCTCCAAGAAATTTCATCATATTCTACAACAGCAAATATATATTTTGCAACCACCATAGTACTGCTCGGATTACATTTTAATCAAGATACTATGGAAGCATTTATTAACGCATGTAGCAGGTTGCAAAGCCCAGATATTTCACTGTTTTCCTAAAATATCCTCTTGCAGGGACTACAGCCTTATTAAACTTTTTTTGGTTATGTTCGGTCACTTGCAGAACTTTAGGGAGAGATCATTAGGAAAGAAAGGGTCCACAGTGACGTCAGGCATGAGACAGAAATATTTACATTAACCGAAACCAATATATCACAAACCACACGCGGGACTCAGGATGCCGATCGCAGACTCCACATTCCACCCCGACCACCTCACCACAAACCTGTGTGGTAAACACGTCATACTTCCTGTACTACAACAAAACCCTGCAACATAAACCAGGTGGAGATTATGCTCTCTTTCAAAGACTAATTGGCTATAAAACTTAGTAGCATGTAAAGGTACTTTGACAGGGTTGGTTTTCGGTTAAATATCTTTTATTTGGACTGTTTTCAGGCAGTTTTACCTCACAAGATTCAGACTCTGTCTCTTAGAAATTACATTTTTATTACTATAATAAATTGTTCACCCATTTATTTTGTGCTGACAAATGCAATCGCTGGTTCGATCATGTTCACAGGCGAAATTTTATTGAATGCATGAAACATTCATCTGCCTCATCTGAGTTGCGTGGCGGTGGTCGGGGGTGGATGGCGAGCGTGCAAAGTGCTTTGACATCAGAGTGTGGGGCTTGCATCCTGAGTTCAATGTGTAGTTCGGGTTTGGCAACAGAAGGACTTTGAGGTTAGGGTCAGTTAAATGTTAAGACTTGGCTTGTTTCCTACTTCCAGTCACTGCAGACTTTTTCTTTAAAAAAAAAAAAAACAAAGATCTTTTCCTAATATTAATGAAGAGCTGCAAGAGGAGATATTGCACAATTAAATTGTTAATCAACATTTTGCTGATATGTTTTACTATCAAGTCAACATTTTCCTCTTTATGTTTTCAATGCAGCGCATCATTTCCTTCGAAATGCTTTCAACTGCTGCAAATTATTCCACCCAATTGCCAAAATAAATCTTGGCTTTCTGCAAACCACAGATATATAAAATTTGCACATTATTATGTAGAGGATATGTTAAAACGTTATATAGTGTTATTGATATGTTGATGTTTAGGTACAAAACCACTCAGTTATAGTTAGGAAAGATCATGTTTAGGCATAAAACGCTCGGTTTTGGTGCCACAATCCTGGCTGGAAATAGTGCCGATGTCTTGCTAAAAGACACCCAGTTTTGGTGGCACAATCAACATCGAAAATGTCACTAATGTTTTGCTACAAAACAACATTTTTGTTTGTTTGTTTGTTTTACTGGTCTCAAACAGTGGTCTGCAGCTTGGCAGTTGTCTTGCAGAACTACGTCACTTTAGAAATGCTTTTATGACTACCCCATGTTGCTTAAAGCTACACTGATATTTTTATATTATTTTAATTTTTCCCAACACAATTAGGCATTTTTAAAAATTCCCTCTTATAATGTACAAATATACAAAGAAAACATGCATATGAAGTATAGATTGACAGAATGGGAGAGTTTAAATTTCCTCGGTTCTTCAGTTTAATTAAAGTGCAAACATTAGAACGACAACATTCCCTCAAGATTTGTGTTTCAAAATGTTTGACTGGTGCACCTGCAATTCACAGACATGGATGGCCTTGTTGAGTTCTTGTCTCCTGTTGTTATGGAAACTCACATTTAAAAATAAGTGATTCTTGTTTGTCCATCTAACAAATTATACTGCTTATTCAACATGAAAACCCACCTTTAGAGACAGGTTTGCAACTAAAGTCACTTCACAATCTGAGCTGTTCCCATTATTTTGACCAGCCTAAATGTTTCATGTTGACAGTTGCTGGATTGTGGGAATGTCTGAAACTGGACTTCCCACTGATAACCAGTCTCCTGTTATCTGTGTTTTGGGTCTGAGGGAAACGTATCTGTCAGACACTTCCACTTCCTGTTCTCTCTGCTCTACTCACTCATTTGGTGACCTCATCTGTAGCCGAGTAAACCTCTAAGACACCGAGCAAAGAAGTAAACATGTAATCAATGTTTCTTTCTGCAGGATGCAATCAGTGTTAAAGACTGTGAGATTCATTTTATGTTTAAACTCTTGGAGTGAGATTACGGAGGATAAATCTAGAAACCTGCTCACTATGGTGGGATTAGCTAAAGACAGTCTCACTGTATCGGCTCTTCTTTCAGATCAACTTAAGACTGTGAAAGCTGCTGATTACCATGAGGGATGATGTATTCCTTACAACTCATCTCGGTACCTCTACTACACCAACTTTTTTCTGAATTAAGTTGTTCTAAGCACTTCTAAGAGTTTTGGGGGGGATTTCATTAAAGCATTTCCATACTCATGAGCAGCTTCAAAATTGAAGAAACTCAAAATTTGCAGATTTTCATGGAGCAGTGACGGAAATCATGGGAGTGTTTGTGCATGAGCTCACAGCTGATTATCGGAGCGTAATTCTGTGTTAAACCCCACCTGAGAGTGTGTGTGTGTGGATACAAAGAATTTCTTTAAAACAGTAAAGGCCTAGAAGCTGTTTTCTGTCACATTCTCCATCTGCAGCACACCTCACGCAGCAGACGCCTTGGCGGGAGACACAAGGCGCGTCACTTTCATTAACTCAGCTGTGATGAAACCTGCCACCTTGAGAAAATGTGGCTGCAGGAAGTGGAGTCTGCTGCTTTGCTGATGTTTGGTCTGAGAGGGCAGGGGATGAGGTGTTGACGGACATAGCAGCTGCAATGGGTTTGTTTTTCCCAAAGACACATTATATGTCCAAAAGTAGGAGGACACTGTCCTCTGTACTTTCGTTTTTGGGTTGTTTTGATGCCTCCGCAGCGGTGATAGCCTTGGGTGGAGGCATTATGTTTTTGGGTTGTCTGGCTGTCACACACAAACACAATCTCTCAAGAATACCTTTAGGGTTGTTTTTTTTTTCTTTTTACAAATTTGGCACAAACGTCCACATAGACTCAGAAATGTATACATTAGATTGTGGTGGTCAAAGGTCAAGGTAACCATGACCTGCTCTCATTCTCGTGAATGTAATATCTAATGAAAACCTTGAGGGAATTTCTTTGAATTTGGCAGAAACGTCCACTTGGACTCAAAGATGAATACATTAGACTTCTTGTCTTTTCATCAATCCCACTCTTGTGAATTCAAAATTTTAAAAAAACGCCTCAAGGAAATTTCTTTCAATTTGGCACAAACATCTACTTGGACTCAATGGCTAACTGACCAGACCATGGTGGTCATAGGTCAAAAGTCAAGGTCGCTGTGACTTTATCTGTCTCATTATTGTGAACATGATATGTCAAGAACACCTTAAGGGTATTTTTAAAAATTTGGCACAAATGTTCACTTGGTCTCAACAATGACCTAATTAGACTTTGGCGGTCAGAGGTCAAAGTAAGTCTGACCTTGTGTCCTTCTCATTCTTGTGAACATGATCTCAGGGAATTTCCTCAAACTTGGCACAAACGCCCACTTTGAGTCAACACTGAACTGATGAGATATTGGTGGTCTTAGGTCACTGTGACTTCACAAACCGTGTTTGGCCATAGCTCATGAATTCATACGCTATTTATGAAATTTCACACAAATATCTAATAGGATAAAATGAAGTGATGACATTTTATATCCGAAAGGTCAAAAGGCAAACTTCACTGTGACATCAGCCTGCAAAAACACTTTTCTGGCCATTAATGTCATAACTCAGGAACCGAAGGTGAGACGTTTAGTCACATACTGGTGACACTAATCTTGAGTGTCCACCTTGAAACTGAGCTAATTGCAAAGATCTTCTGTGCTGCTGAGTTGAAGATGTGTGTGAAACATCCATGTTTTCAAAGTTATTGATGTAAACTGTAAGTGCATCTTAACTGGTGTGCGGTAGCATACAACTGTGGGGAGGTAATTCTAGTTTTAGGATGAACTAATGCACTCTTAAATTAATCAGAGCTTAGGGGATACATTGACTGCCACCGAGGTCATAATGAGATGTGAGACTGAGCTGAAATCTCTGCACATCCAGCATACTTAACAGACTAGTATGTAACCAGTTTGACACCTTCTAATTTATAACCCTTCATTTTCCTGATTAATTTGCCTGTCGTCTTGGTCTTAAGAACATCTCATGTGGCTCGTGTTAATTTGATCTCACGGGGAAAGCCCCCCGTAATATCTCCACTTTAATTCTCAACGCTTCCTCTTCAAACTTATATTCCTGTCCTCTTCAATTTAGCTGAAGGCTCGAGCAGACGGAATTGTACGACGGGCCGCGGTAAATGAATCGTTTTGGGAGTGAGATGTAATATCAGCAGCCAACAATTGCGCCACCTCTTCAGAAGCGGCGACCTTCGCCCGCGTGGCAGCGCAGCCGCAAACCCTGAGGACAAACCCATTTCAGAAATCATCATGGAAAATCATGTTGGCCGTGTGCGCGGACAGCGAGGGACAGGCTGTATTACTAAACTCCCCCGTATTCCCATAATAGAGACCACACAATGGCATGCCGGCCAATTCTCTGCCCCGCTGTTAAAATGAAGCCCTATTCAGTTTTATGTAGGCCATCTGTAAGTCTACTCAATCCTAAAAATAAAGACTGAGTGGAATAGAACATATTCATCGCTCTCTGCTCTCGCTGTAGATGGCTTCGAGCTGAATGGGATCTCTGAAAGGAGAGAGCTGAGCCAGAGAAAACACAGAGCACGGCTCTGTGATTGACTCAAGGCCTGTGAAATGGGCTAAATCTATTATTCAGACATATACAGGACTGCAGGGTAAAGTCCATACCTTTGGGAAAAAAAATCAATATTTGCAAAATGGTCTCTTGTAGTGGTGCAACACAATAGAGACCATCATGATTGATCATTAGTTATTCCTCTCCATGATTGTGCTACAAAATGTTATTTTGTGTGTTGTTGAGTCCATTATTATGAGTTACGTCATGTAAGACGTAACTGTTTCACTAAATCATTGAGCCATCTCTCTGGGCTTCTGCAGAAATGAAGCTACAGTAGCAGGACTTCTTAATGCAGTGGTTGCTGTGTTTTCCAATAGCACTTAGAGTTTTACCTAGAAAGCTGAGGCGCAAATGACATCATATGCTTATTTGTGTATCAGTAGGCAAGATTCCATTAACTCTCAAATTTTGCAAATTGAAATTGTGAATATAAAATATGTCTCTCATAGAGACATTTTAATTTTGAACACATATTGGTCACATGATACTATGGCTATGTGCTTGTCAGCAGGAACTGGCTCAAACTCACTTCAGGGAGGCTGCAGATGTCAAACTTTTTGACTTCAAATAATCAAAAGATGGAAGACAGCTTTGCTGCATGAAATTCAATAGAAAAATTCTCAACAAAGCATTTGAATGGCACTACGGCGCTTCTACTACGCTGCAGTGCTCACTCATCCAAAGTGGGAAAATGTCAACATAACCATAGAAACTCACTACAACTGAACTTCTGCTACAAGTGATGTCTCCTCTCCTCCTTTCAGCCTTTCAGCTTCTGCACTGCGCAAGAGGAAAGAGGGGGGGGACTCTGCGCTAAAAGCGGGAGAGCCATAAACTGCAAATATTGAGCAGCATGCATGGGAAAGAATTACAATAAATTTCTCTCTTTTTTTGCTGATGGCCTGATTATGTAGGTTAAATAGGTTCAAAATTTATGATCTGATATCCTGTTTTGGGGGGGGTTGCCCCAAGCATCACCAACAGTCCTGCAGGTTTCAGAGTGTTTTAATGCAAAATCAAATGGGATTCAGCTCTTGTTGCACCAATGGCCATTTGATAAAGGTTTTACTATAGACCTAGTAATATTATAAGAAGTATGAGAGGTAGAAGCAGATGTAGTAGTAGTGGTAGTTAAAAGGATGATGATGTGCATGTACTCAGTAAAGTGTGTTACAGTAACTGTTACACAACAACAACATGAAGCTGAAACACATGGGACAATACGGAGCTGCAGGCGCTGCAGAGGCAGGTGTTCTCCCAGCCCGGGGCCTCACAGGGCCACCTGGTACTCAGGTACACACACACACACACACACACACACACACACACACACACACACACACACACACACACACACACACACACACACACACACACACACACACATACACACACACACACACACACACACACACACACACACACACACCGTTACTGTACGCAGAAACACACTACCAAACAATGTGACTTCATGAGATCCCAGGAGCCAGATCACAGACAGGGCAGCTCTACAACACACACTTTATCATACAAACACACACCACATACACAACGCGAGTCGCTGAGTTGACGACCTCTGCCCGCGTAGAATTAGTACAAAGTAGTACAAAATAACTGGAACAGGCACTGGAGGTTTGGGACTAAATCTGGAGCAGCTGGTTGTAAATGGTTATACTCTGATAATGTGACAAACTTGAAATACGCCGTTCTTATTTTAAGTATTCTGCTGCTTTCGTATTTTTAAAACAAGCAGTCAAGACCTTGGTCTTAGATCAAAGTTTAATCTTAAACATTTATATTTTCATGTGTGATGCTAAGAACTAGCTCGCTGGGTCACTGATGGCAACCCACCAAGTCTTAAATATTCTGAAAGCTTAAATTTCATTTAACTGAAATCAGATGAAAACCCACAGTCCCGGATCAGGCCTTGTCACTATCAACTTTTCATTCATTATTTCTGCAATAAATAGAGGAAGGGACGGACAGATGCACTGAGTAGGACCAGTTGACAAATGCCTTTACAAGCTTCAAAATTGTATTTATTATCTCAATGTGGCAATAAAGCCAACAAAAGACAATAAACTGAGATATAAAAATAAATCCACATTTATCTGGAAATGAACTATTGCAACATGTGATTAATTTTCATAGAGCACACCACATTTCTCCTGAGATTCTCCTCATCTTTTTATTATCTACAACAAATATTTACATAAATTACTACGAGCAACCACATTTGGCTGCAAGTCACCAGTTAAAATTGTAACTCTTTAGAGTCAAACACCAGCAGTGATATGTTTAGTAAGAGGGGTTTTTTTGTTTTGTTTTTTTTAACAATGGAAAACTTAACAGTTTGTGACAGACATTCAATAATGTCTACTGTACATCTTTTTTCTACTCAGTGTGCTTTTGGTTGTCATCTATCCTTTTTCTGTACAATTTTAGTTACATTTTTCTATTCACGTTTCTTCTTTTTTTATGTTATTGTTTGTTGTATTTAAGTTGAGGGGGTCTGGTTGCATAACCCTTTAACTTTCAGACCTCTCCCGACACATTTCTTATTTTTATTTATCTGCAGTTTATACAGTTTTATATAAGTACAAATAAAAACCAATGTCGGCACCGCTACATGTTCGAACATCCAAGGCAGATGCCAGATTCATCTATACTAATATTAGCTGGTAAAAAAGATTTAGTTTGCAGAGTGTAGCTGGTGTGGTTTGATCAAAAAAAGAGACGCCACAGCTGTCTGATCTGTGTGAATAAATGAGCTGATAATTAAGGGATTGCACTTAAGCAGGCATCTTAATATTTACTAAAAGAACATGAACCCGGATCAGCTGACAGGGCCGAGTGGTGTGTAATGGCTCATCATGCTGCTGCTTTTTACTGGCAATTACATCAATGCAACCCCAGCTCCATTTGTGTTTGTTTTGTCTTTAACTGCCTCATTAGGACTAATGTTTGTTTGGATTTTTAGCTCATTTATTTCCACTATAATAAAAAGACAAAACACTAAGAGCACTTCAGGATCTTAAACAACTCCCTTGGTTCCTCTGGGCCGGAGAAGACTGGGAAAAAGTCAACATTAAAAGAGGAGGAGGAGTTCAGTGAAAAGGCTTTTGCTCTGTGTTCTTCTGGTTGACCGGCATGTTTCAGTTTCATGAAACATGTTAAAACGTCACTTTTAATGCACCATAGTTGAAAAACTTGAAAGAAAATGACTTCCTACATTTGGCTGAACATAACTCTGTTTCTGTAGAGTATATAAATCTAATGCCAGGCGCATGTGTGAGTTTATAGGAGAGCTCAAAGAGAAACCACCAACACTCTGGCTGGTTTACAGAACAGGAAGCACACGGTCAACACCTGCAGGCAAACACCCACAATCATGACAACGGATCACAGGTGTGTCTGCCGAGTTTCACAGCTCATCAGGAGCCAGATGTTTCTCCTCAACTAATCAGCTGTAAACAATGTCCAAAATAAAAATGCAAGTGTAAAGAATAAATGATAAGACAAGCCAAAATAAATAAAGTTTTTTTTCTTCTTTATATCTTGACTTTAGTTTTGGCCATTTAAATATATATATATTTTAATTTAGTGACATTTTATGAGATTTTACACTGTAAAAAGAGAATATTTGTTTTAACTTCCAAAAGTTAGGCTGCCTTAACATTTTAAGTAAGCTGTTCTCAGGAAGACAAGTTGAAGTAAATATGCAATGATTCAAAACAAATAAACGTATGAACTGTGTTTTAATTCAGTTGTGCTTAAATCAATTTAAGTAATCCTCTTAAATTTAGTCAGTCAGTTTTAATTATTCCGATTATTTTTCTCTACCTAGCAGCAATGCCATTAAAATGAATGGGTCTGAACATGTTAAATTTTGCTTTAAAGGACTTTGATTTAAATTTTCCTTTTACTTTTCAGTTTGTTTGTTCTGTTAAATTCTTGGTTTAATACTGTGGATCAGTGGTTGTTAATCTTTAGAGCCACCAATGGGGTCACAAAATAACTTCGAGAAGTTACAATTATCAAGACAGAAAATAGGTTTAAAAAAGACATTTGTGTATCCTTTTTTTGTTTGTTTGTTTTACTTGTCTAATCTTCTCCCTCTTATTTTAAAAAGTAGACAAATTTGTCTATATTATATATGTGTAATTGGGTGCTGTATACTGTACTATATACTGTATACTGTTTTCTTTTTTTGTTTTTTATTAAAAGAAACGGACTGAAATGCATTGATTTTCCGGGATTTTCTATGCAGGATTTTGCTGCTCCTCAAACAGACACCTGTGATCAATTGTCACCTGAGCAGGTGTGCCCTTTTGCCTAATGCTCCACAACTCTCTGACAAAGACCATCAGCCAGAGCAAGCTGCTGGTATTCAGCCCGTCACCACAACCTTGTAAATATTTACACGTGCAATACACGGATGTTGTGGAGCCCAGAAGTTCTTCCTGTTTTTACTTTTTTACAGCCCATTTAAATGCTTCAAATCGTTGCAGCTGGGTTTTTCACTGTTTGGGGTTTTGTCAGAGGCAGCTCAGAAACATACAAACAATGCAAAACTTTTTTTTCCAGTTTATGGTGTGATTATCTGTAAGAAAATAATGGCCTCACTGGACAAAAGTCCCTTAAAATAAAATAAAACTCAAGATGCACTTTTTGTGAACTGCAGAAATAAACAATTCAAAAAAACTCATGGTATAAAAATTTGCTTATGATTTACATCACACATTTTACACTGAAAAGCTGATGGAAACTTATCAAAATATCACGACAAAACACTCAAGTTTGGAGCCTAAAAAAATGATCAAAAAGCACAAACGTGTCACGAGAAAACAGCAAGGTCACTACAGAACCCCAGTGTTTGAAGCCTACAAGTATGATTGAAATATATTGATGGGTCACGACAAAAGAAGTTTGGAGCCTAAAACGATGATGGAAACATGTCACAGGTCACTTCAGAACACCATAGTTTAAAACTGATGGAAATACACACACAGCTTGCTACCTAACGCCAACATGAAACCTAAAATGCTGATGGAAAATCAATAAATAATGTTGAAGAGGAGGAGAATGAATAATCTTCCTGACACAGCAGAGGCTGTAATTAGAAAACAGAGCCAAGAGACCATGTCGAAGGGCTGGAAATTCTCAGACGTTATGACCTCCGCCTCATACACAAACGCAAATAAAACCCACAAAACCCCGCAGGCGGACAGGAGCACACTCAGCACAGCCTCAGCTGGTGTTTGGTCTCCTACATTCTTTCCTTTTGTGAGCCGCAGTTTGAGTTTCCCCCCTCTCCTCCCCCTCTTCTCCTGTTTGACATTCCTTCCTTTTATATGCCTTTTCTTTGTTAATTAGCCTGAATGTTTTTATTGCCTGGCTAATTAGCATAGCTTTACAGTGAGGTGACACCTGGTTCTGTTTCCCATACTACAGTACAGTGGCATTAACCAGCCCGGGATCACGGCTGTACGGTGGCTTGCAGACGCCTGCTCGCACGGTTTGATGGATGAGTAACTTTGGCCCATTAGTCATGCAGTGCCACTAAAAGGCACCACTCCCAGGGCTGAGCAGGTCGAGACGGACGATTATCGCCAATGACAAATGAAACCGCACTTGGGTTTTTTTGAAAACTTAAGTTCAGATCTCTGGCAGGGCCTTGCTCTTTCCTTAAATCACATATCTCATCAGTAATCATATTTAATTGTACTATTATTAAAATAGTTCTGCTTGTAATATTATGTGGGCATCAGTACATTTTTCACAATATCCGCAAGAATACATATTGCATCTTTGACGGATCCTATCTTGACATATCTCCATAAAAGGACAAAACTGGACCCGAAAAATCCAGAATCAGGATACCCATCCATGAAATATACACAAAACATCCTACAACGTAATCTGCTTAAGATCTACGTGTCGTATCTTTTCATATATTACCAGCATCTTTGACGTATCCTGTTTCAGATATCAGGCAGCTCCATCTCTCTGACATCACTCTGCAGTTACTGATATGCCTACAGGTCCTGTGTGTCAATGTGTGTATTTTTGGTGTATCTGTGTATGTAAGGATTACAAGAGTGAAAAAACAGAATTTCCCCATTAAGGGATTAATAATGAAAAATAGATTATTGTATCAAAACTGATTCAAGCTAAAAAATATGGAAGTATTACAGACAGTCATGGCACAGCAGCCATGCAAGAGCATTCCAAGAGATAAGTTGGCACGGCGGCCAACCAAAAACACACAACGGATTTTAAGAAAAATAAAAACAGTCTATCTTATGTGAGAGGCAAGAGAGATGAGCCACAAAAAGAGATAAATAGAGATATAGTTGGAAAGATAAGGGAGAGACATTGTAGGGTGATATATGGAGGGATAGTCATGGCACAGCGGCCAATGAAGATAACCAAACAGACATGTCAGCACGGCGGCCATGACAGATAATCAAACAGATCGGTTGGCACAGCAGCCAACGAAAAACACAACACAAACACGAAAAATAAAAATGGCACTTACTTTTTGTAGACCTTGCTGGGTGGCGATAGCTCAGTCTGCAGGGACTTGACGTGGAAACTGGAGGATGGTGCCTTTGAGCAAGGCACTGAAGCTCTAACTGCTTGGAGCTCTGAGTATGTATCATCTCCATCAGTCTAACATCTCTCTGCTACTAATGCATGTCTATAGGTCCTGTGTGTGTGTGTGTGTGTGTGTATAAATAATAATAACAGGCGGCTGTGACAGATAATCAAATCAACCAAACACAACACAAATCGCCTCCTGAGCATTATGAGGTTCAATCTGACAATTTTTAAAGTTATCATTCCTATTCTGTGACAACATATTAACATTATGTGAGGTGTTTCATAAAGGTTAGGCTATGTATTTTTGGACTTTTTATTTAGAAAAGAAAAAAAGGTTCTCATAATTTTTGCTATTTGGAATACAAAACTTTAAAGCTCAATATCCCAAAACTACTCAGAAAGCAGATAGAAACTCATAATTCTAAGGATGCAAAATGTAAATGACACTTATATCTCACAGCAGATAGAGAGGAGGGATAGTCAGGGCACAGATGTCATATATAGAGGGATGAGGAATAGAGATAGACAAAGAGATGGAGAGGTGAGACCAGAGATGAGGGATAGTTACAGAGATGATAGATGGATAGTCATGGCACGGCGGCCACAATCAATAATCAAACAAATCGGTCGGCATGGCAGCCAACTTAAGACGTAAAGAAAAGAAAAATTAACCTTACTATTCGTAGATCTAGTTTGGCAGCGGCAGCTCAGACTGGTGTGGGAACCAGAGGGTGTTGGGTTGGAGTCCAGAAGTCCAGCGTGGACCATGTTACAGAGTGTGGACTGGTAGAAAGACAAAGAACAAGGATATATAGAGGATAGTCAAGGCACAGCAACCAAAAAAACTGCAAAGACATAAGGCCCATACTCAAGGACCTGTTATTACCTAGGGACCTCATGTTATGTTGAAATGACTCCCCCTACATCTGTGTTTCATTCCCACAGAATAAGCTATGGCTGTGTGTAATACAATATAACAAATAATATAATACTAAATTTGTAACAAAGTAAATGTATAATCATAAATTCATGGTTGATAGTGACACAACTGATAAATAAATACTTATAAAACATATATTGACAAAATAATAAAACGTGTGTTTTTAAAACTATGTACAATAAAAAAAACTTATTAATATATCAATTAAATAAATATCTAAAAAAAAGCAACAACACATATTCCATTACATTACACAGCCTCCTGAATAATCCTTTTTCTTTCTTTCTTTTTTTATGGCTGTTGTTCCCCTTTAAGGCCTTTAAGGCAAGAAAAAAGAATTGAGAATCACTGATTTGTGGCACAGATGAAGAAGAGAATATCAGGCAATATTTTTAGATATATAAATTCTTCATATATTGATGGAAACTGTGGACAAAAAAAATAGAATATCACCTAACCAGTCTTCCAGCAGATTCAATGTGTAACATGTACAAGCCCTACATATTTAGACTTTTATAAAATGTCCAACTTTTGCACCTTATAGTGTTGTATAAAAAAAAGAGACAATACTGCAGTACTGCACATATCTCACCTTAATAAAGTGGACCTTAACAACTGACTGCAGCTGTCAGATGTTGAAAGAAAATGTTGAATAGCTGTCAAGAGTGAAGGTTTCTGCATCTGATGAATAAAATGTTCTCTTTCTCTGACACACAATTGAGGAGGGAACACTGAAGACTTAATTGAAGAAGAAATAAAAAATATTAAGAAATAACTCAGGGTCCCACGTCTCTCTCTGGCTCCCTGAAAATTCATAAATCACATACACCAGATTGCTTAACAATAAAACCAGAACATTGCAATGCATTTTGAAATGCAGATAAATGCTCGAATTCTGGTGCACATGTTTTAACAAGAAATAAATTTGGCTCGGTCTGCTGGTCAAAAGTTGAATCCGGAGGGGTGTGGGGTGTACAGATGTTACTACGCCTCAATTTCTCATAGTGCTGGAATGTTCTGGAAATGTTTATAGTGTGTTTACTCTGAATCGTGCTGTCTAAAGACATGGACACATCCATGTCTCTCGTGTCAAATGAAAGTGTACTTAACGTCCAGAACAATGAAGTCCGGCTTTTTTTCAGACGAGTGTCGGCAGTCCACCACAGTGGCAAAATGTTCCAGTCTGCTGTTTTCATACTGTGCTGTCAAAGCTCCGCTCTCTAATCCAAACTCACACAGCAGAGTGAAAGTGAATATTTGTCTTGGCTTCCAATGTGTCAGGGAGAAAATTAGCCATGTGTTAGAATAACAGCGTGTGTCAGTAACGTACAGGCCGGCTGCTCGGGAGGAGAGAGCCGAGCTGGAAACACATCATGTGCTGTCAACCCTCTGGCAGTTAGGAAGCGTGTAGCCAAGGTCAAAGGTCAACCATTTCCTCAAATCAATACTTCCCGCTGCTGAAAAAAAACACTCCCTCTCCACTAAACAAAGCGAGTACTACATGGATAAAAAATCTGAGGAAAAAAAAACTGTGCACTGTACCTGAATGCAAAAAATATTCCATTAAAGTAAAAATTCAGCATTCAATTTTCCACTAAATCGATTCCCGCATTAAAATGTATTCAAGCTTTAACAGTATTAATTCATTTTGAAGAACTGTTTTTGTATGTATTAACATGTAAAGTGGTACAGTACCCACTGAAAAGAATCAGTTCATTTAGAGATTAAAGACTGTTAACCCTTTACACTTCCTTTTATATCCATTGTATTAGTAAAGTTCTGAAAGAGACTGGGATGAAGAAAAAGTAAGGAAGAAAAACAAGGAAAAAGAAATAAGTGGTGAAAGAGGAAAAGCGAAAAAGGGGGAAAGATGAAAGGGAATCAGAGCCTTGTAAAGTGCAGGAAATTTTGTAGGTTTTTACTTGCAAAATATTACCATTACTACAATTAGTCAAAGAGAAATACAGAAAACTTTCCAAAATCTTGGAAAGTAAGTAAATACACAAGTATCTGTTTGCAAAACTGCAGCCTGGTCTCATTTCCAAACTGTCAAAATATGCCACTCGGGCACTGATCGCGGGTGCATCTATTACTGTCTGTACGAGACGCACAAACCAACTCCAATCAAAACCCATCAGCATCACTATTTGACAATCGAAGCAACACATGTAATACAAAGAACAAAAAATTCCTGTTAAGAAACAGATGGGTGAAAGCACGACCAAGAGGCTGATATCAAATTGCCCGAAACTAAAAGTTAGTGTTGAGTCATTTGGTCATGTTAGTCATGGGGGCTTCGGCCCAAGCCTCAAAATATGAGTAAGGATGAGATCACGTTCCAAAAATGTACTAAACATTAATTAATTAATGATTCTTTAACCACTTATTCTGTTAAGAGTTGTGAGAGAGCTGGAGTTAATTCCAGTGGTCATTGGGTTAAAGGTGGGGTAGACCCTGGACAGGTCACCATAGTACAAAGCTGACACACAAAGACAAGCAGTCACGCTCCCACTCCCACCTAAGGGCAATTTAGAGTCACCAACGTGACCTGCGAGTCTTTGGACTGTGGGAGGAAGTCGGAGAACCCGGAGAAAACCCTCGCTGACCACTGCACCACAACGCCGCCCTGTATTGAACATGAAAAATAGTATTTAGTTACTTCTTAGTTTACTTAATTTTGTTTCCTTTCACATTTAATGTTGAAACAAAATATTTACAGTCTCGAACAACAGCCCTAACACTGAACACCATGTATTACAGGAGACCCACAAACAGTGGATTACTGGGAAAAAAAGTCACTGAGCCTGATGGATTTCCTCAGTCCAACATGTGCTGCTGTAAAAGATCCCACTGATATCTTACTCTGATGCAGCTGCTGCAGTTCAACATCAGAACTTCGAAAAACACAACCGCTTTAAAGGTCATGGTTTATAGTGAGTACATTTTATCCCCAATCCTGCTTTCCCATGCACACTACAAAGAAGTCACTGAAAGGTTAAATGTTATTATAAACTAACCAGCAGAATATCAGATAGTTAAAATGGGCCATTCTGCAAAATGAGTACTTTTACTTCTGGTACTTTAGTTGATTCCAACACTTGTGATTGCATGATTTTCTTGTTATGAAATATTTATTCACTGTAGTAGTGCTACTTTAAGGGGATACTTCACCGATTTTAAGCCAGCTTTGCACCAAAACAATGTGGGTAGTACTGTATGTGTAAATGAACTGCGATGAACTGCTGAACTACACGGTGTACTTAACCATTTTATCATACTTAGCCGTATTTCCCTACATCCATGCCGCCACCACGGACACAAAGAGTGTAGAAGTGCATCAAGAGACAGGACCTATTTTTCAGGGCGCAACGGCCACGCCCTGACATGAACAGTTCAACTTTCGGAGCTGCACACACCACAAGTCATGTGACGAGAAACAAGCAATCACAGCTGGCGGATATCTTTCCTTTCTTGGGTTAATATCCGAGCTTTACCTCTCCCATGGACTATATTTTAGACACATAAGAAACACCGGAAAGAAGACCAGCTCTGCACTCAGGATTTAAGAGGGCTATTATATGTTGCTGGTTATTGTCGCTTAGCAACCACAGACATAACCTACCTCAACATGCATGAAAGTTGGCACTGAGCCGACACAAGCGTAGCACCCAGGCGGTTAAAGACGCAGCATGTATGGCCCCAAAATGGACTATAAAGTGGCGCCAGACTTTTAGCACCAATTTCAAGTATTTGTGCCTGTAGACATCGTAGTTTTATCAAAAGGCCATTTTTCCAGAGAAATTCTTCTTTATAGGTAAAAAAAAAAAATCTTAGTACTACCTTCACCACTGTGTGCTGACATAGGTGTGTTACCGTGGTTGTCATATGAATTTCCATTCTGGGACGACGGATCTATTCTGGTGAATTCATGCTAAAATCATATATCCACAATCACTCAGTCAAAAGCACCAAGGTTAATTGTACTGAGCTCAGCGGATTAAGTGTGACTGCACCCTAAGTGCACAAGAGTAACATTTTATGACCAGTCATTGGAAGAACAGATGAAAAATCCTGAATCAGGACATCGTGCTTTTTCTCCCAACACATAAATGCTAACGTGAAGGAGTTGCACATGAATGTAGATGCTGCCAGTATTATCACCTCTGGTTGATCCTCTGGATTACAGGCCTCTTTTCTGACAGATCTTTGATATTTTCCGTGAGGTAGGCAGGACTTCCAGCCACCAGCATCAGAGACTCAACGCCAGATTTGGTGTCAGTCTCAGGTTGCTTTTATCCGGCCACAAAGAACAGGCAGCGTGTATGAAAGCAGGTCTCCCCGGCAGTATCAAAGATGCTGCTGGCTCTTTGTCAAGACAAAGACGTAATGAGATCTTAGCTGTTCTGAGTCGGCCCCAGAGAGTTTCCCCCAGCCAAACGTCTGGGGCCAGCCGCAGGTCAAGCCTCTCCTTGTGATTTATGTTCTTCTTTATCAGACATAATGAGTGTTCTCACAATTAGCTGGAGACACGCTATCAAAGTCCAGCTCCTCGTCAGCTCTGACCCTCAGCTGCCTCGTAACAACTGCCGGGGCGAACTCTGGATTTCGGTTTTAATGGTCGGAAATCGCAGCTCTGCCCGCTGCGGCCGCGGCTCGTTACGCCGCCTCATGAGAGCGGCTCACACCTCGTCACTGCGGCGCATCGGCTCGTGTTTTTCCCGCCCGCGTCCTGCTGCGGCCTTTGAGGTTTTTAGTGAGCTAGTAAATCGCTGTTCAGTACCTGCTCACTGCTCGTAGGTGTCGATGATGGTGGTTAAAAAGAAGTGGTAGACATATTACAGGTGCCCTTCATCAGCCTGAATCATAAAATAGCAACAGAGCGTGTGAAAAAGATGTCATAACCTCCATCACTATCATTATTTGAATTTATTAAATGGGCTAATAAGCTAACAACAGTGACACTTTTTTCTATATATTTTTTTCTTTTTTTTAGCATTGACATGTCCAGTATAAAACTAAGAAATACACTGTGGTAATACAATATTGTTGCAATAATAATGCACTGAAAATCAACAAGAAGAAAACCAAACAAGTTGTAAGCAATGCCAAACAGGACAACAGCCAATGCGTTGGTAAGTATCTACTTACATATCTGAATATATATTGGAGTTATAATCAAAAATATAGTTTTTCTCTACCTTTTGTTGTCATTTTTCTAGTTGCTCAGTATCTTTTTTCACGTTTTGAAAGGAATTGCACCAGTTGGCTTCAAAGGATTAAATAAAGGCGCCTAAAAGCAGCACAAGAAAAGCGATGTGGCCCCAGATTTCAAAGGGTTAAATGTCTTAGTGTGGTAGCCAGAATATCCTGGACATTGTTAAGCAGCCGATAGAAAGTGTGCTAACATACAATTTAAAGAGACAATTCAACTCAAAACAATCTACATTGATAGATAGCAAAACAGGTAAGAGAAAAAAATGTTATTTTTGATTTTGGGGTGAACTGGCCCTTTATCATAATGCAATGGACATCTCATTGTAAGTACATTTTTAAAAATAGAAAGAAAAAAACTCTGGCTGCAGAGGACTTTGGGGAATTAGAACTAAAAACAAATTTTGTAGTCAGTTTGAATGGCTGCCCTCTGGGCCATTGGGACGATCCCAGTAATGCTGGGCCAGAATCACTGATATCAATACTGATACAGATATCGATACTGGAGCTAATGTGAAACTTCAGCAGTCGGAGTTAGACAAATCAAATGGATAACTTCCAAAGTTACAGTCTGCTCAGTACCAAATTTCCTGTTAGTGACTCCCCTGACAGCGTTCTCTTGCTGAGCTGCGGGGGCCGAGTAGTGACAGAAAGATGGAATTTTATACTAAAGAGACAATAACTTTGAAAGATGCTGCTTGAGTTGCCTGATTCAGACTGATGGATCCTCATATTTGCACAGGCTGAACATTGGGATTATTTTTGGACAGAAATAAGGAAATGAAATCCACATTCCTGTCACTTACGCTGAAATTTCATCACTGTGGACAGAAGAAATGAGTACAACAACCAACAGCGCTTGTAATATGGGCATGTTAGTACTTTTTCAGATATACTTGGATGTACTTATACTTAATAGTGAAAAACTATTGAAAAACTTCAACAACTACAACCACAGAGAACAAGGACAACTAACGCAAACGGCGATGACAACTGAGAGCAAGTATCAAGAACAACGAAACCGAGAACAACAAAGATCAGAGAACAACTTCTGAGAACAACATTGACAACTACTTAGAACTATGACAACTCCCGAAAATGAAGTCCACTGCCGAAAACAACAACAAACAAATGCCAACAACTACAGAGAACAACGATGATGAACAACGACTCAGAAAAATGACAACTTTGAGAAAGGCAATGATCACTGCTACAACGGACAGCGCCGATGTTGACCACAGTTATCGACAAGAATGACGACCACCAAGAATGGCAACTACTGAGAACAACAACCACCAAGAACTATGACAACACGAACAAAAAACAAGAACTGTTCCAACTACCAAGAAAGACGACTACTGAGAACAATGACACTAACGACAAATGACAAGAACAATGAGAACTATCTAAACAACGGCAACAGCAGGCCTCCAGCTGCAAGTTTTGCTTGGATCCCACAAACTTACAATCCGATAATCCATAAGTAAAAGATCAACAACTAAAAAAGTTTAAGTTGACACAGAACGTGACAAGTACATTTAACAATTACATGTATTTAATCAATAATTACAGAAAGCAAAATCTCTCCAAAGGTCGTGGCAACTATTACCTTTTTCTATTATAATTCTAAAATTCTATAATATTACAAATGTATCATTATGTCTTAACTGAGGGAATAAATGGAGTAAAACGTAACCCTGAGATCAGCTCGTGAATGTGGCATTTCAATATAAGGACGTTGTTTTGTCTGTTTATGGAGTTCGCCGCTCAGACTGTATTTTGAAAGCACACTGTCTCTAAAGTTGTGTTTCTCATTTATCATTTGAGCTCCAGAAGAGAGAGAATATTCCTCTTTTCTCCCCTCAAAAGAAAAGAGCACTCATGGCAAAGTCACCTTTCATTTTAATGACTTTCCATAAATTATAAATTAAAAACTATGTTTATTACGGTCACAAATAATTGGGAACATTTGTTTCAATTGCTTGTGTTTCTTATCTCTTTGTAAAAACATTACTTATTAAAAGTCAGTCTCATTCAGCAATAATTCAGTATAATAATGTCCTCATTTCACACCAACTCCCTGACAGCAGAAATTAAATATGAATGTTACAAAATAAAGATCAATCTAAATACCACCGCAGATGAAAACATGACGTGTCTGAATTCACTGCCCAAAGAATTTCAATTATTGTTTACTGCCTGATGGGGAAACCTGATGTCGAGCGGTAATCCTGTGATACTTTGGAAAACAATTCAGAAACCTGTCATGAAGATTTGTACTTCTGTCTTTTTAATACTTTGCAAACAAGCTGCTTTATTGGCTCAGGGATCTATTTACAGAGTGGCATTTCCTGCTTCATCTTCCATCGTAAATGTAATATGAATTTTCTTTCTGTAGCGCCATAAAAATTACAGGTGGCGGCGTATGTTTTTCATAAGGATAGATAAAAGAAATGACTCTGTTTAAACCATGGCATAACATATTTAATTTAGTTCAATTGAAAATGACCCTGTTTGAGCTAATTAATATCTCCATGCCTCAGGCTCCCAGCATGCATCACTACATGTTGCCCACAGAGCCAGACTTCCTGGCAAACGGGGGAATACAGAGAGACACACATGTGCACAAACAAAAGCACACACACATCTAATTGCAAAAGACAGACATTTCCCTTTGAGTCCTCTGCAGGTCTGCCAAGAGCTGCGGACATCAAACGGCAAGAGGAGGTTTTAATATTTCACATTTATGTCAGACATTTAGCTTGTCACCACTCACAGCTGTTCACATGTCAACACTGACCCCGCCTAAAAGAAACAGCTCTCATGAAAACGATGAGTTTTAGGTTTTAACTACATTTGAACTGTTAGTTGGATGTAAAAATGGTGATCCAGCCAGCACAAGACATTGCCATAAAGTGATTTATGGTTCCCAGAGGATGATTCCTAATGTTCTCAGTGACATGCTGACCTTTTCTCTAACACTAACATCACCACAAAATTTGAACACAAGGAATATTCAAGAACAAGGGGCCCACAAACTTCCTAAGAAATCTTCTGTGCACATTCATGCTCCTCAGAGGATAAGCTACTGGACAGTCTGATCTCTCTTCTAGCACAAAGATCAAGTTAAATCATGCTGCACTTTGCACACAAGATATATCCAAATTTAGGTATATTGTTATGAAATTTGTTGATTGTATTTGTGCTCTTCACAGGATGAATCGTTTTTATTAAACAACCTCCACGAGCTTTCCTCTACCACCACCCTCAGGACAGATTTTAAAGAGTAAATACTCTAAATATAGTTTTGAATTATGTGCAGTACATTTATTGTACCAGTAATTCTAGCCCTTTTTACACAAAATCTCACCACTCTAGGGCTGCTACAAAGTCCTTTCTTTGCACCTCCTTTGCACCTAAACAATAGCGGCAGTCCAGTGTGTGATTTTAGACAGCATGCCAGCATTGCGGAAGGAAAATGGGTATCATATTTACCACAACAGCTTGGGCCTCTGGTGTGATATAACATATGCATCGCCAGCGCTTTCTGTACAATAAAATTGCATAATATGGCATTAATGATCATTTATTATGCCTGTTATATGGTAGCTGATGTCGTCCTCTGCTTGGAGGGTAAGGAGCTCCCAGACTATATTTTTTTCCCACTTTATGGACATTTCCAGACTGTTGTTCTTCTGTGAGTTAGCGACTATCTGCTGTCAACTGCTTTTGAAACTCCTGCAATATTTCTGCCTTGAACAGGCAGTGTAAAAGGGGCCTCTGACACACCTAGAAGTGAATGAACAGTAAACAGAGGCTGATATCAATGAAATAATATTACAAAGAGCAAAGTTATTTAGAACACATGTATGTAATTGCAGAGAAAACCCTTAATAGTATAAATCTGGTTTGATTTTATGTAAAAAGAAAAAAAAATACATAAAAAATCTGGTATGCCTAGTTTTAATGGTGTCATAAGCCTTTAAAATTACAAAGGGTGAGGGAGAGGGTTAATATTTTTCTAATAAATGTTGAATGCTGCACAACAATAAAAATGCAGCCATAAAAACAAGGCCTTGGGAGAACTTAGTTTTTCTCTTATTAATCTTCTGAAAAGTAATACCCAGTGTGTTCAGGGTGGACACCAGCAACATTACATTACATGGATCGATGTAATGTCTGTCCTGGCTTTCATGTGGGGACTTTTTGTGTCCTCCTGTGACTCACTGCCTCCTCTATCTCATATTTCCTCATGTTTCCAGGCCTGCATTACCCACAGTGCAGAAACTGCTCTTTATGGATCGGCCCAAGCTTAACCAGAGCCATCAATTATAGGACAGTCAGACGCAGCCGATATTTGGCCATAACTCAGCGAAGCGGCCACGCAGGCAGCAAACTCCTCCTGCAGCATTTAGCCGGCTAATAATGATTTAATGGACTGGCTTCGACAAAGATAAACAGTAACCTCATTCTTGACAGGAGAAGCTTCTAATTACATCACAGAGCGCAGGCAGAGAGAGGCAGTCTGTCTCTGCATGAGCAAATAAGTGGTTGCATACTGTATGTCTTCCATATGGAGGGCCGAGCCCCCGGGCTGCAGCACTGCCTCTGGAAACAAGACTACGGCAGACCGCAAGAACTTCCCAGGGAGACGCGTTTGCACCGACTTTGATCATTATGAGCAGGAGGGGGGAAAAAAGGGCCGGCTGATGATCAACAAACTCATCATAATGAGCTCTGATTTCATTTATGATCATCAAAGGCAGCTCATCACAGCACGCCCATTGTGCACTTGACAATAAACTCAATGTCCTCGAAAAGAGGCACAGACAAAACATGCCAAGATCCATTATTTGTAATCTCCTCTCTGCTATTTTTGTAATGAAGCATTTCAGATTCATAGCAGGGGCAAATGCTTTGGTGGTAAGTGTAGATATCCGGTATAAATTTAATGATTATGCTTTGGCAATGATGACTGTATTATGCAGTTGACATCTCCGGATAAGTAATCTGCTCCATCTCTTAGTGCCCTGAGAGAAAAAATTTCACTTTGCACAGATGAAGACGATGATGCAGTTGGTAAAGTGCAGTTTGAATGTTGATCAGACAGCTTTCATTTTCAGCTTCTCTCTTTAAATTAGGGGTTCTCAACCCAGGGGTAGTGGCCCCCCAAAGAGTCACAAGATTTTATTTTTTTCTTACTTTTTCAATATTTTCTGTCTGTAAAACATTAAAACATGTTACCACCCTGAGACGATAGCTTTAGGGGAGTTCGGGGTCAGTTGGGACATTATATTGACCTGATAAAATCTTTCATTACTCACAGATTACTGTTTAAGTGATAAATAATTTAATTCTGAAACAGATACAGGTGTCTGCTGACAATTTATCACGTTTTTTTTAGAACCAAACCCAATTTGAAAGGCACACAGTACAAAATTCTAGCAGTTGGGACAAAAGGTAAGGTCAACTAGGATACCTTGTTCTGGGCTAGAAAATATAATTTCAATTAAAAATAACTGCAGTCTTAATTTGAAAACCTTACATTTACAATTTTTTTTTATGCATTTATTTTCAGACTTGACTGTTTTTTTATGTGTGTGTGTGTGTGTGTGAGAGAGTGAGAGAGAGAACAAGCGTTGTTTTGTATGGAGCCCGTCAAATGTCAAGTGTATTATTATTATTTTGGTTTTTGCCCAGATTTTGAGATATTGTGACCACCAGTTTGTCGGCTGTTTGACTCGTATTTATTTCTTTATTTGTTCATTCATTCATTCATTTTATGAATAATAAACTCTTTAATTTAAAACCATTTTTAAAATATTCATTTTTAAATGGTTTAAAATATTAATTTAAAAATGCTTTCCCTTTGCAAATATGTCTTATGAATTCAGGAAATATTTCTCTGTGAGGACATCTGTTACTTTTTCCCCCCTTCTATTGTTTTATTTTATTGCTTTGTGTAATGTTAGTTTTATTTTCCCTTTTTTATTTGAAATTTGCTGTTTAAATGTTGTTTCTTGAAGAAAAGGGCCTTTGTCTTGTTTCTGACTTTTTGTTCATTTGTAATGAGGTATAAACTATAAATAATACCGTCAACTGTCCCTGAGTAACTGTTCTAACTGTCCCAGGGAGAGCAGACAAACTTTGAACTCCTGTGCTTGCTACCAACAAAAATTTAAACTACTAACACTAGTATCAACTGAAAGACAACCAAAAAATCAGTTTTTTAATTATGTTTTTTTGTATGCGGCATAACTAATAACAGTATGTTAGAACAAAAATAACCAGTTGGGAACCAGCCCTCTGAGTCTAATAGAAAGCTGATGCAAAGTTATCTTAAACTGAAACCGTATTGTTAGTGTGGTTAAATCAATTCAAAAATATTACTAAACCAAGCACACTTTTCTCCCTGTGGCCATAATATGACGTTTCTTGTAAAAAATAAAACTGTACAAAAGTTATAGAAAGTGTTCCTTTTCATTTCATTTCTCTGGTCAGAGATCAGCGCCGTGCAGGCCTGAAGCCCAGGGTGAAGACGTGAGCCTCAGCGCTGCGGTTTGGAGCTCCAGTTGGTCATTTTCTCCTCTTATTTGTCTGCTCTGTAATGTTTCTGACATTTATACCACCCATACTGAGGGATTTTTTGAGCACTGTAGCCCTATATTTATTCAGTGTAGTGGCTGAAGGATTATCTGTTGGGATTTTGTTTGTTACGCTGACTTTGTAAACATGTAATTTAACACATTTTTTCTTACGTGCGTTGTGACTTTGTTTTGAGAAATGTATTTGTGTGTGTGAGTAAGATACTTTTTTGTTTTTATATGGAGCCTTTCAGGTGTCAGTAGCTAATTCTATTATTTTGGTTCATGCTCAGAATTTCGGTTTTCAGTTTGTCACCTTCTTGACACCACAGTTTCCTTTTAAGTTTATTTGATAAATGCATTATTGAACTATGAACTATTAAATAAAAACATAAATTTAAAAATATTTTTAAAACATTGATTTTGAAATGTGGTTTAAAATATTGACTTTAAAATGTGGCTTCTGTTTTTGTAAATATGTGGTCTGAATTTGAAAAATATGTCTTTGTGATGACATTTGTGTGATACTTTTTTATTTTACATGGTTATATTTTGTTGGTGGTGGTGGTTTTGTATAATGTTCTTTTTTGCAAAATGTTGGGCTTTTTTTAACTTTTTTTTTAAAAAAAAATGTGATATGTTTTGCTTTGCACTTGAGGCCACCATACAGTTTTTCACCTGTTGAGCTGAGTTTTTTTTTTAATTTTATTTTATGGTTTGTTTGTTTTTTAAATTGTTTTTGTGCTTTCTGTTTTTGTAAATATGACTTTTGAATTCATAAAGTTTTTTGTGAAGACATCTGGGTGTAGGTTTTCTTTTATTTATTTGACGTGGTTATGCTTGTTTTGTGAGTTCGTGTATTGTTATTTTACGTGGCTATGTTTGTTGGTTTTTGTATTGTTGTTTTACGTTGTCAAGTTTTACTTTTTTCTTCTTTTGTTTTTTGGCAAAACGTTGATTTTCCACTCTTTGAAAATAATCTCCTCGAGATGTTTTTGCTTTGCACTGTAAGGCCGCCGTATAATCTAAAATAATCAAATTTAACTTACCTAAACTTTAAAGCAGCAATAAAATTAACAACACCTGGAAGTCAGTGACACACAATATTTTACCAAAATGTATCACTCTGTTGAAATAGCCCCATGGAGACTGATTCATAGCAAGTGACGTATGTATTTATCAATGTGGCTAATGCGGTCAACAAACTGACTGGCCTTAGTCATAATTACAAGACGAAATACGGTGAGTGGAGCCCGGTCTCCGCTGGCTGCTGTGCTCACATTCCTGGTTAATCCCGTCATGTTGCAGTGTTTGCCTAACTAACACGATTTAGCCCGTGTGCACTGGGCCAGAGCCCTCACTCCGCGCTGCAGGAGCCTGAGTGGCATATTAAGTTATAAACAGACCAACACATGGAATTTGCCATTTTCCATTTTTTTGCCCTTGTGCTTCCCTGGAAGTCGTCCCAGACAGTTATGTCTTTCAGCAGGATTACCAAGGACTAAAAACACCCAGAAACAAGAGAGGAGGCCTGAGCGGGTGAATCAGACTTGCTCTATTAGAGAAGTGCAAAGGATATTTATTACAGCTTTAAGCAGGCGGCAGTAGAAAAAAGAAGAGGCAGGGATGTAGGGGATAACACTTTTTGAAATATTACTCTAAGTGGAATTAATTCCTGCCTGCTGAGCGCCTGGACATCCCAGGTGTTACTGTGAAAATACCATCTGGCTCATTAATTGGAAGTTATTCCAGACGATTACTGATACCCCCGAGGACCGCAGTCCACTCTCTCTGCACGCATATTGAATTGCATAAATAAGACACCGCCACGCCTCGCCCCCGGGAGCGGCTCAACCAGGTTTTTATGGGTGAACATTGATTATCAACAGTTCAAGGTAGTTTATGCACATTGAGCAGAATTCACAGGTGGAGGGGAAAATGAACCCTCAGAGAAAATATGAAAGAGAAACAAATTGAAGCTTTTGGAGAATCCAGACAGAGTCAAACTATTATTTTAATTAAGTTTACATTCACAAAGGTTTCTCTGCTGTTGCTGGAAATTAGTTGGGGTTTTTTTCAGCAACGTGAAACTAGGCAACAGAAGATCAGTTATTTTTAGAACATAATGTGATTGTGTTGCACCACAGATAATTGAAAAGTTGATATTTACATGCAATAAGAATATATAAATACCAATCAGTGCGCTGATTTAAAGTTAACTAAGTCAAGTCAATCAGTTTCTTTACTTTAGAAAAGTTAAAGTTCATATTGTGTGAAATAGTCGACAATGTACAATGTACCGCAAGAAAAGATTGGGATTAAAAATAGGACTTATTTTGCACAGCAGTTTGTACAGTAATCACTACTAAACTTTTTTCTTTTCTTTTCTTTTCTTTTCTTTTCTTTTCTTTTCTTTTCTTTTCGACCACTTGGGGCCAACACATCAGGCTTCAAACCCAATATTAATTTATTTTCACCATATAAAACTGATTTTTTGTATTTTGTAACATAATTTTAAACAAAACAAAATTTTAAAATATTAGAAAAATAATTTTCTGGACATTTTCCCAAATTTATATATGTATATATATATATATATATATATATATATATATACAGTTTATATATTAGAATCTTCCCCTCTTTTTCAAACTTCCCCTCTTTTTAGGTCATTTCCTTAATTTCTCAAAATTTCCTACCAAGTTGGTCAATTCCTTTTTGCACAAGAAATCTGATGTCAGTCTGGTTTCAAAGGGTTATTTATGTTATTTTCAGTTCACTTACAAGATTTTCATCTGGACAGCAGTTTTGAAGTTTGCCAATCATGGGAGCTGATTAATTTGAAAACACAAATGCTTGAAAACCATGAAATGAGCTCCATGTGAAGTTTGGGGAAAGGGTCATTAATGTCAGTTTGATCCTCATCTCAGTGGATCCAATGTGTTTGTGGTCTACACACTCATCCTGAGGCTTGTGCCCATTGATTAGAAGAGTCCTGCCCTCCATCGGCCCCTGACACTCGGGGCAGGGCATCGGCTCTCTGCACCTCTAACCCCGCCACTTAACTGTGACCCTGAGAAACCCAAAGAAACAGACTCACACTGTTATGTTTTAGCTTAGTTCACAAAATGAATCCATGTTTTTCTTCTTTTTGCAGACAAAGATGCTGGGAACGATTTTCATTTTTTCCTCCCGCTGTCTTCCACAATAGGAGGTTTCCAACTTTGGTTCAAACTTTTGTGATTTAAAACCCACACAGTGTGATCACCCACTGGAAACAATCAAAAGGCAAATGTTGTCAATATGGTGGCCAACTTTTCTTTTTGATGGCTGATGAATTGCAGATTTCAAATAGCTGTGCTTCCCCCATTTTCTCCCCAGTTGTATAGCAATTACTTACAATTAAGTCACAATTTATAAGAAATACAACTGACACCTGATGACTGCTGCTGTAATACCAATAACAGATCCATCTGGGTGTTACCTAATGTGACTGATAGAAAAGGCAACAGACAATTAAAATGTGTGCATAATAACAGAATGGATGTGAGGTAATGCTCATGAGGAAGCAATTAGAGAGCTTGAATAAAGAAAATGAAATGTGTCAGGTTCAGGCTGATATTTTGAGACTATCAATAACTAAATTTTGCGGTCGTAAAGGACAGATATCTGGAAAGGCTACTTTTTTCCATGAGACAAGATACACAGAGAATGAAAGGAAAACCTTTTGCCTATTGAAAGAAAAGACCGTCACATATCGCTACTTTGCATTGGATTCTGCATCAATATTACTCTCTAAGTATTCTTTTGCATCTGCAATTGACATTCCAGGATGCCGCTACCGTGGCGGGATCACGCTGCACGTAGTTATGTTTAGACAACAAAAGCACATGCATGCAGGGATGGTAAACATGTTCTCATCCCAACTTGTCACATTGTGCCACTCTGTTAGTGACCTTCAGCGTCTACTTATGAAGTTTTCGTTATCCTTCTGTTTCAGCTGTTTATGCTCACAGATGCCGTTACCGATTGTCTACAAATGCGGGATGACGCAGAACTGTCCTATGTTTACACAACAGCACATGGCAACCAACGCGGACTGTCATGACGGTTAGAATTAGGCAACAAAGTCATGGACAGCTAGGTTTCAGCAAAAGTGGCACATGGTAAGGTGTAGAAAAAAAAGACATTTACACAGGAAGCGAACTCCAGCACAAAAGTCAATTCTTTGTGGAATACGTCCACCTCCCCACCTAACGTATAAGCGCACTCACACTCCTTATTACATCATTACAGGCAGAGCTATTACCTGACGTCTCAGTGCTTTCTCATCTGACACCATACATCTGTGGAAGGCTTTGGCATCATGCTCATGCGCCGAAAGCACTGACAAAACAGACATATTTGACAAGTTTGGAGTGAGAAGGGACGGTCTATATCATGCTGCCACAGCAGGTGCTGTCTGGCCAGCAGTGTATCATAACACTGCAAACATTTCTGTCTGCAGACGTGAAAGGTAGCTTTTGGCGTCGGTCTCTTAAACTGAAAGCTCTGCAAAAGGTATTTGGCAACTTCAGAATGAGAAAAGGCTGGCTCGATAGACCAGAGCTCTCAAAATATTGGCCGTTTTCCTCAGAGGTTTATTGTCAGACCAGTAGGTTCCAGGATTGAGTTAGATACAATTACCCAAGTATTTTTATTGATGGGGCCAGCTGATCAGCATTTCCATAAATAGCTGTTGAAAATTCATAACCCTGACACAAATGCCAATGTCTATGTTCTTCCTGGCACATTTTGGTTCCTTTGTTTCTCCAAATGTAGATTCAGCCTCCAATATTACAACATCAGGTAGCTAAGAAGCCAAGATAGTGGGAAATCCCCATTTTAAGGTCTTCATTTTTTAAACTGAAGACTCTGTTTTCACATCGGTTGAGTTGTGTGGTTTCCAAAAATATGTTGTTTTTCAAACCCTGCGAGGAACCTGAAGACAAATATCCGGGGTCTACTTTTAGCATCATAGATACAGTCTCCTTCGGTTTAAATTTAGCTCTTTGGAGCCTCATTTGAGAATGAGTGATAGAAACTGTCGGTCAGAGCATTTCACAAATAATCGATGCGATCACCCCGCAAACAACCAATCAATCGTCCAGATCCCCGCATCATCCGCTCCATCCACCACCCTGAGTGATGGAGACACTTGTAATTGGATTCACTCCGCGAAACAACGGAACAGAGGAATGGTCCGGAAAAAATGAGACAATTATACACAACGGCAATGCTCCGCGCGGCGGATTTAGACAAACTCATATTTATTCTGCGAGGCAAAGTGAAGCAGAAGGAGCAGCGGGCACTCTTCAGAGGTGTTTTATTGAATTTGTCAGGCTGTTTCCTTCTCTGCGGCCCAATCCTTTCCTCTATCTGTTCTATCCATCACACGCACACACAAACAAACTCAAAATGATGGGTTTCTCCCTGCACCCCAGGGCTTGCTCGACCCCTGCACCAGATTAAATCTGACACTCATGACCAGTTCTGACAGGGGGAGAAAATACTGCGGGTGAGGAGGGGGGAGGTGAGAGGGGGTGGATGAGGTGGGTGGTGGGGGGTGTTGGACGGTAAGTTTAGAGTGACAGACTAATTAGGGCTTTCCTGCGTGAGGCTTTATTTTCATATTTACTCCAGAGTATCAGAAGGCCAAACAGCTCTCTGACCGGACCAGCTTGGATTACACTGAATGCGCTCAGACACACACACACATATACAGATACACACACACACACAGCGAACGCTCTACCATAGCTGTTGCAGAGACCCGACAAAAGCTGGCAAAGATAAGATCGACACTTGTGTTCGACCCAGAGAAGAAACTTGATATCAAACTGAAGAATGGCTCCCTCTGCTGGTACAGAAACAACAAACATCCTCACTGAGGTATCGCACATCGATGAGATATGAAAACGTGCAGTAAAACTTTTAAAAAAAATAAAATAAAAAAATCTAAAAAAGAAAAATCCAAACAGTACCTGGACTCAGAATAGCTGTCAGACTTGTGTTTTCTTAAATCACAAAATAGATGAGACTAGAGCTGTTTGGCACTTACATTTCTCAAGTTTAATATCAATGTATTTATGAAGACTGACAGTATCGCATTAAAGGGAAAACTTAAAGTCCTGCGTCAGCAGAATATATCTCTGCAATGCAGACAATTTGATTCAAGTTGACAGAGAGCATCGGTTTGGCCTGACTGTGTTCGCCACGATGTATACAGTTTTAATTTGTAAATCATGAAAAAATATTTTATATTATATTATGATAATAATAACCTGACTTAAATAGTTAAGTTACAAAGGGCTTTACAAAATAAAAATTAAAAAAAATATTCAATAATAAAAAAAAACAATTTAAAAACATTTTCAAAGTTATACAAAATTGGGCAAAAGGAGTTGCATATATTAGATCAACAAAATAAATAAAGAATAAAAATAATGGAAAAGAAAAAGAAAGAAGAATTTCATAATAGTATGTCACTGCTTGTCTGAATTACTAGTGCACTAAAGGTATACATATTTTAGTTCCTGCAATTGAGGGTCACCATGGGACATTTGAATTAAATACTGTTAAAATTATATCGGAGATACAAACATTTTCTTCAGGGTTAAGCCACTGAAAGATGAGGTCATTTTATTCGATATTTTTTTAAGCAGCAAATCCCATGAAAAGACCAAAACAAACACTGTGTTCGACCATCTCTCAATACTTTTTGATTTTCCTACTCACTCTGTGGCACTGTGGCCCAAATCTTAAAAAAAATGTTCACAAATAAATAGTTTGATTTTTAACCAGGGCTCTGTAATTGCTAAAACAGCTGGGCACTGTAATTTTGTGGGAATAAATAGTGCTTTTTTCGGGAACTACTTTCAGCGGTGGAATAATCCACTTTTGGAGCTCTAGTATTTACAGCAGTAGGATGGTGTATGTGGGATTTAGTCAAAATAAACTGTAGTAAATGAAGGAACATGTTAACCAGTGCAACAGTGTGTTTTCATGGCAATGTAAAATACAACCTTTTTGCTTTAACCAAATGTGCATAAAATCTTTGCTAGTGCATATAAATCAGTTTAAGTACTCTAAGGGTATCAAGACTCATTACATTAACTAGGGTGATGAAGTATATTTGGAGCCCAAATTTCAGGGTGCAAAATAACAAATTTAAGGAATGATTTATCAAAGACTCCTCCACCTTAACCAGGCTCCATAGTATAGCTACACGCAGTATTTGATCAAATGCTCATGTCACAGCATTCCCTGCTACAGCTGTAAAAACCTGTAGTCAACCAATCACAATCTCTCCTACCAGGTTTTTATTTCCAGAATGCTCTGAACGCCAATGCAAAAACATACCGATAATATTTTACTGCGCAGGCTGCCGCACACGGACCAAAGAATCTCACACAGTGCAGGAAAACAACGTATCAGGCGATACAATATATCACGCCAAAAACACTGTTTACATAAAACATTATATATGCATGTACGTCATGCAGTGAAGCTGCAGCTGCAGAGGAAACAGCGGTGAGTGACCAACAGCGTGCGGCTCAGTGTCTCCTGAGAAGTGAGATGAGGTCATCTGAAAAGTATATCACTTTAAAATCAAATCTCCTGAGAAAGCACACAAAGGGGCACAAGCACCTGAAGGTGGTATCACTGCGGAAAGTACAACATGTTACTTTACCATGAATCATGATACATCCATTTCCTGCATTGTAGTTTGTGACTGATCTCTCCCTGAGGATAATTACAGCCTCTACAGTTTAGCTTTTCTCCAGTGATTTCCTGCCCCGTGAAATTAGGCCTCGCTGAGTCCATTTATCATCCCATTACCACAGTCCTGTTCTCTAAATATAGATCCAGGTCTGGAAGAAGTGGAGAGTCAACGATGCCAACAACAACAGCAGCAATCACACAATCGGTCAGCGCCACTTGATTACAGCACTTTAGATAACCCGCATGTTTGGAAACAAGCTTGACCTTTGTCTAAACTGTGGTCTGAATAATCGTGCTGAGCTTAAAATGGCACAAACAACCATTCTGCAGAACCATTTCATTTACTGCCGTGACAAAAACTGCATTGATTCCTCATTAATTGATAAACAATTGCGCTCAGTTCGCAGTCTTTGTCATGTCTTGCTGGACCTTTTTAGACGCCCTTTTTTCAAGCTGTGATTGTGATCTCAACTCTACTTGTCATATTTTGACGCTTGGGCAGAAGCTCCTGGCATCATTATAATGACAGCAGAAGCAGCCTTCTGCGTTGTATCCTGACACAGGTGGTCAGCGGTTAAGTTTAGGCAACAAAACTAACCTGGTTAAGGTTAGGAAAAGATTGTGGTTAATGTTAGGAATGTCAGTCGACACAAATGACTAAATAACTCAAAGGTGTCTGGCTGTAGTTTCAATTCTACAAATGAGGATTTTGCACAATGATTGACAGCTGTGACAGTCAATCCATGTGCTTGTATTCAGTGGGGCTGCTTGCAATTGGTAGGACGGGTGTTTTGGCGGGAACTCCTGCACTGTGGATATTTCTACTGCACAAACTCTGACTCCAAATGACTTTACCAGAGCAAGATGGCAACACCCGTATCCAGGATATTCTAGCCTAACTTAAGCATAGGTGCGGTAAGTGGGGTCGTGTTGTCCATCTTTATCAACAGTCTATGGAAATCCTTCTCCTCAACACGGGCCAGTTCAAAGCTCAAGGTCAAACTTGTATTGACCCAAAAAAGTCAGAATTAACAAAGTCATAGGATTCATCTTCTAAGCATTACATATATATGGACCAATTATCATGACATTCAAGCCAATACCTCGAGATATTTCAGTCTGAAAAGGTGAAACCGACCAAAAGACCACTGTTACCATCCCCAGAGCTGTGCTAAAAACGGAGGCGAGGGAGACATTCTTTTAGTTGACCCTGTATCCATGATATTATGTGTGTACAGAATAAGAACATGTATGATAACATCTATAAGGTCTATACTTTTATTTATTTATTTTAACATAGCACCACTGTTATGAATAATGCAAAAGGGCAATAAATATTGTGAAAGAAAAAGCCCTAGGAGTCAATGTGATAAACCCTGTGGAGGCAGCACATTACTCAAACACGTATGATGGCCTGAAATGCATATCTGGGGACATGTTCTGTGCATCTCTTGAGCTTTTCTCTCTCTGCTTTATGGTTAAAGATGAAATTTCTCAGGCGTTTAAATTATACACCGCTTCATTAAAACAAGGGCTCTTATTCAGCCTTTTCTTCCAGGAAATATGTTTCATGAGCAGTCATTAAAACTGAGTTAACATGTACGACAAACTCTCCAGAGAGGTGCGCGCTAGTAGCATAAAATATGACCGTGGCATGTTTGACTTTTGTGGGGAAATGAGGGAACAAGCGCTAACACTTAGCGTGATGCTTATTTGACAAGGTTGTCACTCCAAAAGGAACCTCTGGACTGACCTCTAAACACACTTCACCTGCAGTTTAAACAATGTCGAAGCTTTAACACTTAGTTTTCTGTCAGAGAACAAGCCTTCCTTTCTGTTCTCCTCATTGTATCATTAAAACAGCAGGGGAAGAGTTTATTTTGAAAAGGACGAGTAGGAAAACATCTTTGAAATGACTTTGACCTATGGCTTTTGGAGGAGCTTAGATTGAATAAGGTGGTGGCGGTCGTATCAAAAAGGCCTCAGAGGCCATCAGGAATGCGTCATTATATCGGTGGGAAAATGCAGAGCGGGAAGTGAGAAGTGATGAGGGTCAAATCGGGGTCGTGACATGAGGAGCGGGGCCGATTGAGTGAGAGGGCCCCGGGGGCTTCTGTCCATGCATGAGCCTCCTCAACCAAACAAAATATTTCATCGAGTACCTCAAGACTTCTGTTCCAAAACACATACATATATCCAATATTTAGACATCCAAACAACATGCTAGTAAGTTTAAGGCATTTTCATCTTGAAAACCAAATATCTGCAAGTCTCCTGAGGAGAATACATTTTTCAACAATGAAATAATTACTTGCAGAAGACACACTGACATTGAATTATGATCTTGGTGGAGCCAAAGCGCAGTCAGAGAGGTGAAGGTCACTTTTCCATCCAAAAAGCTAGACTTGCGTCGAAAAAAGTTATGATCTTAAAAGGTCAAACAATTGGGCTTTCAGTCCAACGGTAAATTTTTTGGACTACTGGGGCTTCGGAATAATAAGTCATCGAAACAACGGACAGTCCCCATGTGTTTATGCTAATTAGCAAGTGTTACCATGCTAATGCACTGAAGTCAAATGGAAGATAACAGTAAGAACTTAAGTGTAAGGGTTAGGGTTGCTGGTGTTTGCACTGAGCTCAAAGTAGTGCTGCTATCATGACTGTAAACTCATTTTTGTCAATACAACCAGTTATGGCTATAAAAGTCTATTTTAAAATAAATAAATATATATATGGTGTCGGCTCTCACAGGTGAGGAAATGTTCTCTCTGACAGAGTCGTGTATGTGTTAGCTTACCTTAAAAGCCTCACTGTGTTTTGCCTCAGAGGAGTCGCAGCTGGTGTTGTGTTGTCCGGATCGTCATGTGAGGCCAGAGATGCTGGAAGAGATCTAATGCTTCTTTCTGCAAAACAATATGGATTATAGAGATGGTCTAAGTCTTTGGATCACAGAAGGAGAGCATAACAAACACTGTGACAATGTGACCAGGGAGACTTTTGGGGCCAAAACTTTCACATCTGAGGGTAACAAGTTTTACCACTGGATTAAAAAAGGGAATGGAAATATGATAACAAACATGGTGGATAGTAAACGTGGATGCAAGGGCCCAAAAACTTCTCCTAAGTTTCTGTCTCAAGCTGACAGACTTTCAAAATCATTACTTGTAAAATAAGTATAATCTGACAAGTAAGTAATCACTGGCGATGTATGAAGTACACTACAACAAAAAAAGTATAAAATAACTACAAAAAATATTATTGTTTTTGTCTAAGAAGAAAAATAATCTTGTCAAGCATGTTTTGCATCAGAAAAAAATATTTAATTTTAAAGAATGTATCTAACTTTGTCTTGATATAAAATACCTCAGCTAACATTCAGCCAGATTTAACGAGTTAGAAGCTACGGCAATGGTTTGCATAATTTGGATTTGGTTTTCCTTATTTTAGGAGTGAGATCTTTTGCACGATATCTTAATTAAAGAATCTTAAGAAATGATTGAACTTGTTCATCAGCTGGATGAATTATTTTCTGTGTGCTTGAGTGTTTCTGTGCATGAAACGGTATACTGTGGTTACCTGTAAATCATCAGCCCATCTCTCCAGCACTGTCCACTTCCTGTGCAGTTATTGTCCATTTGAACTGATCCCGGTCCTCTCAGTGTGAGTCCACATCAAATGCACACCCGTCCCCCCTTTTGTCTTCATGCGAGCGAGGGCTCGACCAAACCCATGATGTTCTCCTCCCCCGTAAATGTTATTCCTCCTCTCTCGGATTTCCCTGGCAGTATCTGTGTCGCCTCTTCCTGCCGAGAACTAACTCAAAACATGTTTGCCTGTGATCCGCCATACCGGGCCGGACCGTTATTTATTCATTAAACAGAGGGTTCAGTTTGGCTGGGAAGAAGATCTCGGAGGGTCCTGGATGGGATCAGGTATCGGTCATCCCCTGAGCACGGACGAGACTCTCCAGGGTCGCCAGGAGGGGAGAATTCCTGAGAGGAAAATAATGTGTCCATGTGAATGTCAGTCAAGTGTGTCAGCTGATGAGAAAGCATGTTTTCGGTTAAGTCTCGACATAATAAGCAATGATTAAAGGCCTACAAACAGTCCGACTATGACGGTTTAAAAGGAATGAGACAAATATTATATTTGTAATTAACTTTGAATAGCAGATACAAGGAAAAACGCCAACATTTAGCACAAGTGTACCACACTAACCCTCTAATAGAACCATGGTATCATATATCCATAAGTGCCATTAATCAAGAATATTACTTTGAATAACCTTTCCAGTTTTTTTCAAAATAATCAACTGAGTGAACCTGAAGTAAAGGAAGTTAAAGTTTTAAATCCTTTTTCATGGAAAACATTTTGTCATGTCACAGCAACAAATGCACAGTCATTTCATTTCCAAAACTGCTGACTTTCAGTGTGCTGGACAAACATTTGACAGGCAGAGGAGGTGCAGACATGGAGGGATTACCAGGCGGCTGAGACGTCACCATCCTTACTGGATCTGTGCATTGCCAGGTTACACAGTGACAGAAGGGGTGACGCTTAAAAATAAATTTTAAAAAAAGGGTTTCAAAAGTTTCAGGCCCCCAAAATGCTGTTGTTGTGAGAACGAAAGGCCAAACCGCAACAAGAGTTTAACATTTCATGTGAGAATTGCTGCCATGAAAACGGCCCCTTAGTCCAGATCGAGGACTGACAGAGGTGACCTGTTGTTCAGTCCGATCCTCGTTAAAAGAATGACGAGCAGCTCCCACAAATCCATTTACAGGTCTGAACTGAAGGACCACATGTGGAGTTGCTTATCCAGCTCACAGTTCACTTAGAAATGTACACTGGTCACAGCCTCTGCTGCAGCTGGACCTAAATGTTTTCTTATATGTTTAGTGTGTCTTGCAGGGTGTCAGAACTGATGTGACTTCTGTGTTGGCTGATCTCAAATGAGAGAACGTTAAAGAAATACTTCACATACCATCCAAGCTCTCCTCAGCGCCGCTACTTCCTACTCATGTTGCTGCATCTCGATAAAAAAAATAAACTTTCCGCCAGCAACTTATTTCCTTATAAATATTGCAGAAATGCTCTCTGAGCTCTGTGGCTTTGACCCTTACAGTCTCAGCATTCAGTTGTTATCACTGTACTTTTCTGTGGAGTCATTGCACAGTACGTCCTCAGAGACAAAGACATAAAGCAGAGCCGCACTGTACACTGAAATACTAATAATCATTAAAAAATCACTATAGAATACTTTCTTTGATTGGCTAGCAGGTGGGGCATTGCATGGTTCTGATGTTTAACCCTTTTAAACCTGGATCAACATGGTTTTTCTTGTGCTGTATTCAGACCTCTTCAAAAAGTATTTAAACCTTTGACCCCTGAGCAAATTGGTTTGGATTCTTTTGAAAACATAATAAAAACATTTTTAAAAAAGCAATAAGCAACTTGGCAAGAAATGTCCCACAAAACCAGACATTAGTAGATTTAGAAAAATCATTTTTTAAAAGCTAGAGGAAAATGTCCAGAGGACTGTATTTAGAATTATTACAATTGGACATTTAAATGTATTTTACAGAATTATATACAAATTTATAAAAATTTCAGGCAGTTTTCTTGTACTTTTTTAGAAATTTCTCTTTGCCTTCTTCTCATGTTTTTCAAATACATCATGCCAGATAGCTCAGTCCCTTTTTTTAATTTAATTTTTTTTTAAATTTTTTTTTGCTAATTTTCTTTTTTCTTTTTGTTTTTTTACTTTTTATTTGGTTCACTTTAGATTTGTTGCTCATCTGCTTCCCATGTTTTTTTTTTTTGGAAGAAGTCGAGCTAATCTGCCCATGGTTTAAATGGCTTAATAACCTCATTATTGGAAATAATAAAATATGAGCCCCAAGTATTAGTCCTGGGTAAGTATGACAATAAAAAGTCAGTCCGATGTAGTTATAATTCCCCAACAGCAACAAGCACTCTTTTTTAAACCCGACATGCAGAACAAACTCCAGCCTTCCTTCCTCGGGTCTAAAGGAGTGACGGTGCCTTGGGGCCCGACGCTCCTGGTCCTGATTGATTCTCTAATAAGGAATGAACAGCAGCGCCTGGTACTTTGGGTAATTGTCATATTTGTCACCCTCAGAAGCGAGCTGAGGCAGTGAGTGTGAGCAGCTTCTGTGATCTAATTGGACAGAGTTATCAGACGGTGAACAGCGGCAGCGGTGCGGCGAGCAGTAGTGATCCATATCCTGCTCCAAACGAGAATGAGGAGTCGTTAAGAGAGACAGAGAGACATTAGGAGCATCACACGCATGCATCAATTCACACACATCCACGTAAACACACACATACGCACGCACGTGCACACACACACACACACACACTCACACTCACACTCACACTCACACACACTCAGTGTATCATTTTGATTTCAGTGCCAATATGTCTGCTCAGATTAATAGCCAGAGCTGGTTTACAAATCTGCACTTATTCATTCAGTCTCACCTGAAATTCACACCAGAGGCAACACATCATTCTAATAAGCGCTACCAAACACTTTTGTTTTTGTTCAAGAAAATTGTGATTTCTTTTTTATGCACTCCCAAAAGTTTTTTTCAGATTTTGCAGGAAATTGAGTTTGAGCAGGGACGCAAATACTAAAACGAATGACGACTGAATTGTACTCAGTCCTTTCAGTTTCGAGGTCGTGGTGTTCTTCATGCTGCCTCGCTGTCACACTGTCATGACTTATTTAACCCTTTAAAACCTTGAGCGACATTAGTTTTTCTTGTGCTGCATTCAGACGCTTTTCAAGAGCATTTGCTTTAAAACCTGGAAAAAAAGGTTTTATTCTCTCCAAAAACATGGAGAAAAAACTTGCAATAAAGTGGTTAAAGGTGACAACAACACAGCAAACTGAAAATTAATGAGAGAGAGAGAGAAAAAAATATTAGAAAATTATCAAAAAAGGGGTAACATGTCTGGAAAATATATATTTAAAAAATAGAATTATATATTTACAATATGCTACAGAATATGTAATTTTATTTTATTTATTTATTTTTTTATCGCACTTTTTCGTGTCATTTCTGTGTTTGTTTTAGTGTTTTTACTTTCCTTTTTTGTGTGCTCATTTTCAGGTATGTTTGTGGTAACTTTTGACTAATTCCTTGCTAATTTCTGGGTCATTTCTTGTTAATGCTCTAATGCTAGCTCAACTCACTCAAGCTGATTAATCTCAAGTTTTAAAGGGTTAAACACTTGAATAGAAATTTGTATAAATTAAGAAGTTAGCGACCCATAAATGACATTATAAACTCAAAGTTACGAGTTTAACTTTTGATTTTTGGCGTCGTAATCTTACGCTAATATCCCGGAAAAAAACGTCTGTATTTGACAAATTAGGAATGAGATCGGGTTAATTATTCAGGAATTACCGGCTCATGTTCACGCCGGCGACTAAAATTTGTTCCACTTTTGTAAATTGTCCTAATTTTGAGACCGTTTGTCGGATCGTCTTACTTTTTCCGCCGGTGAAAGCTGCCGTTGTGCCGTTCAGAGGGATGACTGCGATGCGTCGTAGCTCTTTTAGAAGCCTCTCTGTCCAGCCTGGGACCCTGTTCGATAAATACATGATTATAGATCCGATATTGGGTGTCTTCCGTCCATACTGTATCCATATTTCGATGATAAAAATGCATTAGCATCGATGCTAAACGCCATATTGGTTTCCCATGGTTCCTTTGGAGAGGTCAGAGGTTTATTTCGGTCTTGTTAACCAATCAGAAGACGAGCCGACGCTTTGTATCCGTTTACGTATGCAATACGTCATCCGAAGTAAACTGCACTGTGATTGGCCGAATCCTACTGTATCTATCGCTCTGTGTGATTGGCAGCGCCTCGTGCAATAATAACAATAATAATAATAATAATAATAATAATAATAATAATAATAATAATAATAATAATAATAATAATAATAATAATAATAACAATAATAACAATAATAATAATAATGAGATAGTGTAACAAACAAAACTTGGTAAAAACAGCTTAGGGCTCAGAGGGTTATACACAAATTCTTGTGAATTACTTATTTTAGGAAGCCTTTATGTACAAACGCAACACTGACAGAGCATCACCTTTTGATCTGGCAAAGCTGTTAGCAAACAGTTGCTTTTACATATCCGGCAGTTTTGAAGCAATATTAACATTCACTCAGTGATGTCCTTGTGTCCAACTGATGAATGTGTTCTCTCACAGGCTGCATCGATAAGGAACTTTGAAACTTATTTTGAAGTCTTAATTAATGACCACCTTGAGTATGAGGGATGCTCACCTCTACATTTTCACTTGGGTTTCATCATTTATTTGCATTAGAGTAAGTTCTTCTGCCTATTTTATAATTTATTTGACACTGCACAAGCACTGAATGATGGGACGTTTAATTTCTGTTTGCTCATTTGCTGTACTGTATGTGTAACATTTTGCTGAATATTGATTGATTCATGCTCCAGAATTGCTTTAAAACACACTGCGGGTCTTAATTACCTTTTGCACTGCAATCTTCACATATTGTAAAGCTCATACTGAAAGCCTGCATACACACTGTAATACAGTAAGAGACGTACATGGTCATGGAGCGCCTCTTCAACAACATGCAGGGCAAGAGGAGGCTACCTTGTTTGAGAACTTGTGATGAAAGAGTTGAACTAATGTGCATGTGTCTATTTAAATAAGTTATGACCCCCTGCAGCTGTGCAAATACCAGTGTTGAGCAACATTCCTCACTGCAAATGACGGCCTGAGTTTCAGTATTATAATGACGGATCAGCGCTGGATTATTCATCTGAGGGCCCTAAAATATGCAATTACTCTGCAGTTTCTCCGGATCCATCCATCAAGGCACTCTGTGATTTGCCTAGAGAAGGAAACGCTTTTATCGGCACAACACTAAGTGATCGAAAGTTACAGACACACGTGTTTCGGTGTTTGTTCTCGCTGAGGAAGATCTGATCCAGGAAAACAACACTGAGGGAGGAAAAGTGTTCAGCTTTGACCTCTGACTCCAACAACAAGGAGTGAATGAACATTTTCCAAAACACAATCAATCCATCCTGGAACAAAGAAAAATTGTTCCCCAAAGAAAAATCTAATGTCCAGGTCTCTTAATGTCTCATTATTCTGTCAACACAAACTCTTGGCTCCTGCAATCTTTTGGAAACCTGCCGTGGTTTGATTTCATTTTTTATTGCTGTCTGTCAGGAGTCCAACTGCGCTAAAATTCCAAGGCTTTGAAAAAGAGACTGTTGCTGTAATAAGCTGAGGTATCAATCACCGTGTTGGCCAGAAGAGCTGTTTCTGCCTCCTCACTTCTGCTGGAATTAAGACTCGAGCCTGTGATTGAGACGTCTTTGTAGCTCAGTGGGACCTGCAAAATATGAAAGATAGTAGCGACTGATTGGTGTCGCTGACCAGCGTTTTCTAGGTCAGCAGTTCATGCACCACAGTTGGAAATAAAATTTAAAAAAACAAAAAAAAGCCATCCTCCCATCCCACTGAAACCGGTTTAACTGTGATCAGCTGTTAGCAGGGGAGACTGGAAAAACTAGTGACATCGTTTATCACTGAAATAGTGTTTTAATTATATTTCAAGTCTTTTTGAATTATATTATTAAGTCTTTAAAACCTGGATTGACATCAGGTTTTTTGTGCTGCATTCTGACGTTTTTCACAAGCAATTTAACCCTTTGAAATCTGAGCAATTTGATTTGATTTCTTGGGGAAAGGGCAATGACTTGCTTGGCCAGAAACGCCTGACACATTGCAAGAAATTAATAAAAGGTAACAAGAAAATGACCTGAAATTAGTTCAAGAAAAATAAATAAATAAATAGAATAAAATGAAATAATAAAAACCCTTTGAAATAATGTCCAGAAAACTATAGTTGTAATTACTATAATTACATATTTAAATCTATGTTTCAGAAACAAAACTATAAATATAGGCTTTGTTTTTGGTCAGTTTTCTGCACTTGTTTGTTTGTTTGTTTGTTTTGTTTTGTTTTGTCTTGTTTTCTTTAACCTTTTACTCATTTCTTGAAGGTATTACGTACTCTCAAGTCAAAAGACTTAAGTTGAGGAGCTGAGTCTTCTCGAGTTGAGTCTTAAGTAATCAGATTTGTGACTTGAGTTGAATTTTTCCCTTTTATTTGGCCAAATAAGGGACATATTTTAACACATGCCATGAGGTAAAGAAAATATGTTTACTTTAAAAGAATCTTTAAATTATCACATTGTCAATAGCTTAGAGGGAGCAGAGAGGAAAACAAGGGCAAATAATTGAAATCAAATCTGTTGAAACGATTGAGTCTTTTTCCATCCATCAGTGTGTGTGTGTGTGTGTGTGTGTGTGTGTGTGTGTGTGTGTGTTTCTCTGACCTCTGTAGCATTTCAGCAGCGCTGTAGGACAAAACCAGCTCATCAGCAAACACATCACAGTTTATTTACTCCTGCTAACCCACTCAGCAGCGTCTTTGTACGGCAGATGAAGCCTGCTCCTTTGATATCCATTACCATATTATTCACTAATATCTCTGCCAGCATTATGACTGTAATTATGACTGTCATTCAAGCCGGGCTTTTAACATAATTGAGTCGTAAGAAATTAGCATAAAGGCTAATTTGTTTGATTATGCGTGAATTTGGGGAATTATGGGGCTAAATGATGACGGCTGCGTGGCAGGTTAAAAATGAGCTGTGGGGAAATTGTTTAAGGAGCTCGGAGGAGGTGCAGCCAAGCAGCCGCTGTTCATAATGTGTCCGTCATGCCTGCACATCGCCGCCGTCCTGCCGAAAGCTCATAAATCCAATCTGTGACTTTCATGGTTTAATATCAGCTGAAGGATCACAATCTCCTCTTTAAAGCCAGCTGCTGTCAGAGGTCATCAGCTGACATTTTGTACACAAACATATGTTAACTGCCTCTAAATGACATGACCCTCTCAAAGACAAGGTGGCTCCTCTCAAGGGGTTTATCCTTTAATTTGACCTGAATAAAAAATACCACTAAACTTGCTCAATGTGAGCTTCAAAGCAGATTTTCAGGCCTTTAAAGACTTATGTTTAAATGTTTTTTTTTTCCGGGGGTGTTTTCTTTTGGCATTTTCGCCTGTATTCTCTGCACCTCTTGTGACACTGAGGATTAGCTGATTTGCCAGAATTTGTGGAAATTATTATTGAAAAGAAAAAATAAAATGAATACTTTAAATTGCTCTCATGTAGCACAAAATGGTTTTTTTTCTTTTTTTCTTGAAAACACGCCAAACCCACATATGTTTTCTTAAAATTTTAAAATTTAAAAACACAAATTATTGATGGATTTTCAAATTTAAATTGTTGGATGCATCATGCGTTATGACACAGGTTAGTGAAACAGATTTCCATGGCTTTTTTTTTCTCACTTCAAATGTCATACAAAGTGAAAGTTGTGTCATTGTTGTGCACTTTAGCCTGGATTTTCTGCACCTCTAGTGTCATTTTTAGCATACACTGAGGTTTAGCTGACTTGCCAGAATTTGTGGAAATTATCATCAAAAATACATACTAAATTTTTAAAAAAATACTCCAAATTGCTCTCATGTAGCACACCTGTTTTTAATTGTCAATACAGGATGTGAAGTTGTTGTTTATTTTTTACTTGAGCACACATTTTTTTCCTTTTTTCTGCATCCATAGTCCCCATTTCCTGAACAAAGATACAAATAGAGAAAGTAATACGTTTTCCTATACAGCTTTGTACCCATGTCTAATGTCAATAAGGACCATTTTACTGTACTACTCGTGTAGTTTAGAGAGAGATCGCCTCCAGTGACACCAAAGAAAAAGCACAAGTGTACTGAAGCATTGCCAATCCATGGATTATTATTATTTTTTATCTACACAAAATCAAAGTTCAGTTTCTTAAAAAAACATGCAAGAAACTTCCAATTCAATTACTTTGTTTTGTGTAGATGAAAAAAACGTTCAGTTCAGAAGGTCTATCTCAAACCCATAACGTGTGTTTAATAACTGCTGACATCGTTGGACTCAAAGAAATCATAAAACCATAATATCACAACACAAAAGAGCGACTGAATCTTCCTGACTTCGACTTCATCCACATCTTCGAACCAGAAAAGTCTCTGTCGCTGTGTCTCTGTTGACACAGAGGTTTTCTAACAAACTTAATTAACACTTGGGCTGCAGGGCAACAAAGTAATGAAACATATTACATTATTACAGCAATATGAGGTGTAAAATGGGGAATGAGCTGCTGACTTGGGTTCAGATGTAACAGGATTTTTTTTTACCTCAAGGGAGAATTTCCGAAAGTCTTTTTCTAAAGTGAGTTGGTATTTAGAGTTAGAAGTGTTTTGGTGCTTCTCTATGATTACTGTTAATATTTTCTTTAATGTATGACACACATTGGACATGTTTTATTTTACTTTGACAGAAATTCAATTTTACTTTTTTCTTTTTGTAATAATAATAAAAGAAGCAGCCATACGGAAAAACAATTCTCCAATCATATCCAGAAACATTTCACCTTAACTACTAATTGAATGCTGATGAAAATATAAGTGTTAACTCTTTACTTATCAGGAAAAAAATGCATTTATTAGAAAAAGCACAGTTTTTAAAGTTTTTTTTGTACTTTTTACTAATTTCTTGCTTATTTTTGGTCATTTTGTCTTGTGTTGCTCATTGCCTGCCCTCCAATGTTTAGTTTACTCAGGTTTCAAAGGGTTAATCATGTGTTACACTGTGTTTCATCTGTGTGTCACAGATTAGCTGAAAGGTGCCCTGTGTGTCACCATGAGACGCAGAGGGGCGTGACAAAGCGCCGGTATCTGATGACCTGGGAATAAGAATGGGTTGGCTTCACATCTGGCAAAGTTAAATGCAACAATATGCAATGTCAACAAGCCAAGTGTGTACTCTCCATCTGAAGGATGATTTTCATGTTTTGGGCTCTTTAGCTCTGAGGGGGAATCTAAATTTTACAAGCACGCAATAATAATTTAAACAAAAGTGCATTGTCAACTTTGGGGCTGCGGTTTAGGGAAGACACTTTGCTGTTTTAACACATACAGTGCCTCTATGCCATAAATAAATGATTTTTGTGGAAAACTGGTCTGCACAGAGCCTCAAACTCATCCAACACCTTTGGGATGAACCGTAACGCGACTGTAATCCAGAGCTCATCAATGTTAGACCCCGCTAATGCTCTTGTGGCTGAATTAGAGCAAATCCCTGCAGGCAGCTTCTAACATCCTGTGGGAAGTCTAGAAAATGGAAACTGTAACAGCAGCAGATTAAAGTTCTTACGCTGAGATGTCCACATACTTTTGGCCACAAAGTGTAAATGTGACTAAAGTAACAGCAAACAACTGTCCCATAGCAGACGCACGCTTCTGCTTTCAGAGAGTTCAGCCGTGTTGAAGCAGCGGCGTCTCTCCCCCGAGTCTGTCCTCCTCACTTGCTGCAGGAGGCTTTGTGTCCTGCAACACACTGATACTCAGAGGCAGTGAAGCGCACGAATCCAATTTGCTGTGTGGGAGCATTAGAGTATTAGACTCCTGTGTTAATTTCTTCCTGAAATGACTTCCAGTCTGTTCTGTGTTCACCCTGGGACAGAGAGAGAGAGACAGAGAGAGAGGGAGAGGGAGGAGGTTGAAAGAGGAAAGAGGAGGGGAAAAGACGGAGATGGACACAGAATCAGCAAAAACAACAGAGATAAAAATAGAAATTTGTGGGAGGGATGAGCAGAAAATGATTTACTTAAGTAAAATATTAAGTCAATTATTACACCGGTATGTGTGAATGGGCTATATTTCTCTTTATATTAATTTATCCATCAACACATAATGAAATTTATTGTAGTAATTGCAAATCAAATCTTTTTTTATGGAGGTTAATTAGGGTTTTTTTTAGAGGATTGTGCAGCCTAAACTCAGGGCCTAAAAGTCTACAAAGCACAAGCTGCCTTCTATTAACACACAGTAACAGTTGAAGGTCACTCCAATAACAATATTACCATTTTCATCCGCTCAGAGCTTCCCGTCTGGATTTTTGGCAGCTGGACAGTCAGCTAAGTGTGTTTCCACCCACTTGTTTATACGGGCATTTTCAATTTGCAGTTGAAATACTGCAAAAAAAAAAAAAAAGTTTTTTCGGCTTGGCTGATTATGAAAAGTTGCTGTATAAGCAAAGTGCAATGAACTGCAATGGAAACTGACTGTATAAATTACATTTTACATGAAGTGTGTGACTGAGGCTTCCACTGGATAAAAGAAAATATGGCGGCAGACAAAAATATCAAATCTGCGGAGCAACTGTTTCATGTATTAATCTGAGGAAGGTTCCAATCAGAAATGGCATATTTTCATCACATTTACCACATTGTTTTCTTTTGTTTGAAGTCCGACTGAATGCTTTTGTCTGTAATGGTTAAATTGCAAACTGCCTCCAGAGAATAAGTGATGGTTTCTCACAATGTGACCATCTCCTAATATTTCTAATATTCCTAATATTGGTGAAATGGACACAAACTCATAAACTTTTATCAATATAATATGATGTTTACAGTATAATATTGGTTCTGAAAAGCGTCAAGATTTACAGTATTTTACTGTAATTTGAAAAACTTTACATTACGATTAAAATTTGGTCGTTTTTTTACAGCAGTTTATTACTGTGTAGAATTTGACAAACAGAAGTTGTATCAGAGTTATGAGAACTTTCCCTCCTTTCTTTGACCTTTAGCCCGTGGGCCAGTGTGTTCGTTTCTTTGAGTAATCAAATTTTTGAAACTGGTTGAATAAATAAATGCCGTGACCTGATGTGTTTTCAGTGCATCTCTGTTTTCCCGGTGCTGAGAATCAATTGGAAGAAAAAGCAGACGGAGAAAAAAGTCGACAGCTCTTCAGTTTGAACTGTGTTTCTCAAGTGGAGCAAAACATGGCTGTAAGTCAGCGGAGTCTCATGGTGCTTTACACTCACTCATCCGTCTGTCCTCAGTCTAATGGACTGGAGATGGACTCAAGTGCTTAAACACGGACATGCCTTTCAGTTTGTTGCCGCACTTTTGCCCCGAACGGCAGATCTGTTTGAGAGAAACATGGATGAATCTCTAACATGGCCCTCCGACCACACACAGATCCTCTATTGACTCAGTAAACACTCACTGTGAGCTGAAAACACGGGCTGGCTGATGCCTCCTCACCTCGGCCTCGTGCGTGGGTGGTCTGCTTGTTGGAACGCAGCGAGATGCAGGTTTGGCTGCTTCCTGCAGCAGCTGACATCAGCAACAAAAACCAGAATTCAACTTTATTATACGCCCAGGGGAAGGAAAATTTCAGTTCATCTTTATAGCTCGCTGTTAAAGGAGAGTACACATTAAAAACACACAAATACTATAACTGAAAACTATGGTTGATGAAAAGTCTGTGGTCACTCTGTGTCGAGACATAAAAAACATCTCGTGTCTGTGCGTCTTATCAGTGTGGCTGGTAGGTATGTTTACCGAATGATTACTGGGAAATAACTGTTTGTGTTTGTGTGATGTTAACAGCTGGGAAACATCTGGAGAGAGAAGTAGTGCCAGATAAGGTCATGTGCCAAAAAAGATATTTTTGAAGAAAAGGAAGGAAGGAGTGTCCAAATATTTAATTGATATATGTTTGCATCATGGAGCTTAAATTTCTTAAAGGAGAAACACCTTAACTCTGCAGATTTTATACCTGTCACAATTAATAATAATAATAATAATAATAACAATAATAATAATAATAATAATAATAATAATAATAATAATAATAATAATAGCGAATTGGCAGTAGTAGTATCAGTAGTAGTAATATAGAATATTTTAAAAAATTGTATAAAGTAGTATAACGCTGATGATGTCATAGTGATGTCATCAGGGTAATCTCGATTTGGGCTTGAAAACCTCAGTTTTTACAGCGTTTATGGTGCTAAAAGATGATGTGGTGTAATTTAAAAGATGTGATTTTTCACTGGGAAGTTAGGATCTAATGACAGACCCTATTGCATGGCATTATGGGAAATGTAGGATCCAACATTCCTGGAGTTTAACTCAAGGATTAGCTGTCACGATCACACAGCCAAGGCTGCATCGATTTTGACCATAATTTCTTCAATTTTTCTCTCATAAGTCCTCCACTTTATGGAAATGTAATACTAAATTCTAAAAGTAGCCATTAAAAGGAATACTTACTTATAGAATACTATATCAAAATATCAGTTAACAAACTCTCATACAACTCATGGAGCATAATCCAAGTGAATACATAATCCAATCAAGGTTATATTGTGTGCTCCATGTTCAACTGAATACTAATATTTTTTAGAGAAAAAGTGTTCAGTTTACCTGGATTTAATTAAGATGCTCATCGTGGTCATTTGTTGCTGACATATCCAAATTCAGCAGGATGCAGGCGCAGCTCTGAGTCAGCAGGTGGAGCTGTTGCTCTGTGTTGCTCTGTGTTGCTCTTTGTTCATCGACTGAATGGAGCCATGTGATGATGAAGCATTACAGCCTGCAGTAACGCTGTTACACCACTGGATAGCACACTACACACACACACACACACACACACAAACAAAATCATTCATTCAACTGGATATTAGGGCTTTTTCAGTCTTTCATTCAATATTAATTCAAACTCACCTCTGACTCAGGCGACGCTCTCAACCTGGAGACCACAAGAGGAATGATGGGACTGAATATATACAAGAATTTGTGCTGTAGAACATTTTGCAGAAAACTTCTTAGTTGAATGCAGAACTTGTACTGACATGAAATGCGACTGTGAATGAACTTAATTAACACACTCAATGCAGCTGCGTCAGAGACTCAATCAGGACACCTGTGTCTGCTGCCTGCGACTGTCCTTCTGTCCTCCTCTGTCCTCCTCTGTCCTCCTCAATCCAACAGTCATGTGACCTCCACTTCCAACAGCCCCAATGAGAAAACTGCACTTTGAAGAGTTTTGACTGTTATATCATATATTAGATGACATTTTTTTAAAGACTGTATACTTTATTTATTCGTGTACTTATTCATTTTTTGAACTATTTAATAATAATTTATTGCAATTATTATTATTGTTGTTGTTGTTGTTGTTGTTGTTGTTGTTGTTGTTGCATGCTACATTAAAATATTTAAAGGCCTATAGAGTCATATTTTTTTAATTTCACTTATTTTTCGCGTAATTCTTTCTTATTTCATGAAGTCTAAACTGTTTCAGGTGCAGCTGTAATTTGAGAATTTCCTCCATGTGGATGAAGTAAGTTTTGTGTCAGCAGGGGGCGCTGTAACAGCACTGACCAGTCAGATGTGCACCTGTGTTTTCAGCATCTCACTGGCTCTTCACTGAGTTTGGAGACAAAGCTGTGAAGTTGAGTCATTTATGTGCTTTAGGTGAATCTAGTAACATTTTCTTTTTTTTAATATTGCAGATGTGTGCTGAGAATGTAAAGTAATAACGGTGTGCTGTGTATTTCAGAACTTTCTATTTTGAAATTAAACAAAAAAGTTATTTCTTATTAATCTTAGAGTCTGATAATAATCTTGCTAGATGCTTTGATTTTTTTGTTCCAATTATTTATTCCATTCTGTCAGGAATTGATTCATTTGTTTGGTATCTGAGGAAAAAACAGCTGAGCAAAAAGTCCTCTATTGACAGGAGAAAAACAAACAACAATAATTATTGCAAGAAAGGCCTTAAAAAAGAATTGAGTTGTGGAAATTTACTTTCAAAAACAATGCTTAAAAAGTGATATAAGACATTTTGGAGGCTTGAATGTAACCAGAGAGGAAATCCAAACACTAATCAGTTGGACACACAGAGCAATCAGCATCCTGAAGCAGTAAAACAATAAAATGCCGCCTCCTTCCTATCTGGCTAATTGAGCCACTGTGTTAATGACAACACCTCCTCGGCCAATCGGAAACCAGAGATGTGTTGTTGGGTAGAAAAAAGGTGCAAAGCTCGCTCTCCTATTGGCTCTGGCTGGATTTCTTTGAGTAATTTCTGAACAGATGATGTGGCTGCTCCATATGGCAGACCTCTGGGACTCCTTTGTGCTGTGACTGATGTGACTCACGTCAACTTTAAAGGTTTCCTCCTTCACTTTAGGACCCCCAACCCCCCCACCCCTGCTGCTGATCTGCAGGATGAATGGGGAGTCAGCTCTACAGTGATCAGGCAAAGTGTGCCTTTCGTTTTGTATACAGCCTCCTCCCTCCTCCTCTTCGCCCCTGCAGCCCTGCAGCCTGCACACTCACAGCTCCAGACTTTGTTTTTGGTGAAAGGGACCGTCTCAAATGTCCCGTGCAGCCAACAGCAGCTGCTCCTGGACCTTTCCATTCTTCTGCACAATAGACGGGAGAGGGCCGGGGTCTCGGTGCACCTTTGTGCAGGGCCCCTCCTGTCGTTTTCTGCTCTTTGTGCCCATTGAGGAGGGTGTAGAAGTGTTGGCTGGAGCTTTTGTCTGAGTTTTGTTTTGGTGAGGGTGTGCGGTGGATGAGGGGGGCAATACAAGCACATTTAGCCATCTGATGTGTTTCTGCAGAGCACGCATTGCATGCATGCACACATATACTGCAACCAAAACATCAGAATAAATAATGGTATTGTAACGTATCTGCGGTTTGCAGAAACAAACATCTGCACATTAGGTTGCTGATATGTCGAAACTTTGGTTATCGTGGTTTGGTTGAGGCACAGAAACCACTAAGTTATGGACAGGAAAAGATCATGCTTTGGTTTAAGATAAAAGCAGCGATGTTTCAGCAAAAAACAATTGTTTTTCGTGCCACTATTCTCGCTGGAAAAACAACTATGAGTCACTCCAAAACACCAATGTTTGGTGCCTAAAAACACACTGGAAACACTCAGTGACTTGCTAAATTAAAGCTGGTTTTGTTCTTTGGTCAGATCAGTGGTCTGCGGTTTGGCTCGCACAACAAAGTTAGCTCACATATTAGGTTACATTGATATGATGCACATAAAATGTGCAAATGTAGCGTATTCATTGTTTGCAGAAATGTACAATGCTGACACTTACTTCTGACGACTGAGCTGGTCTCAGTTAGATCTTTCATGCACAACTGTCTTACGAGCTTCCGGAAGTCAAAGCTGGTATTTTTTCCCATGTTTTGATATGCGATCAAAGCTCTGCAAAAAACTAACTACTAACTAAAGTGTACTTATTTTATTTTATTTTGTCCAACTTCTGTAACAATCAATACATTTTACACTGACAATTTATATTCTGCCATACTGGCTATCTCAAGCACAACACACACACACACACACACACACACACACACAGTGTTGCTGCTGTGTCTCAACGAGGCCCTTGAGGGCGGCTCCATCTATGAATGGAGAACCAGACCAGTGTTTTGGCAACAGCTGGCAGTGTGCAAGTGTGTGTGCATGTGTGTGTGTGTGTGCATGTGTGTGTGTGTGTGTGTGTGTGTGTGTGTGTGTGTGTGTGTGTGGCTCCTCTCTGAGCCCACTTTGTGTTTACAAGCTGCAACTGTGGACGTAAACAGATAAAAAATAGTTTATCTATTTACACTCTGATTTTCTTTAGAGATAAAATCGAACACGAACAGATGTCCTGCCGCCTCCAACTAACATCCGAGCAGCGTGCAATAATGCAGAACCCATACACACAAAAAACACAACTTGTATTTTGAAACTACATATACAAGTTCTCACTTAAATACCAAATCGATGATGATTGTTTTAAATATGCAAACAACAACAAAAGAATGATTTTAATAAAAACTACGACATCGTTCAGCGAGAGACGAGCAGCCTGAGGGGCTGCAGGTTTGTTAATGTAATTAGTGATTAGATTCATCATGAGCTGACACAGGCCCAACTGATGGCTATCAGAAGCAGAAATTAGCATCAACAGCTGATGACTGAGGGAATGGGCGTGCTTGTGTGTGTGTTTATACACAGATCTGACTGAATATGCACACACAGAGTTACACGTGTGTGCGTGTTGTTTGAACCACAGCAGCAGGCTTATGATAATGACCGAGGGCGACATTAGCATAGTTACAAACTGCATTAGCATAGCCATCAGACAGAGAGCCAGCAGACATTAACCTCTGAAACTCCTCAACTATGGAGCCGTCATTGCAAACCTAACTTGTTACGAAAAATATATATATATATTAAAAAAATGACAGAACCTAAAGATATAAAATCTAGAAGATGGAGGTTGAATATTTCAGTGTAAATTTGATGTGTGCCACCAAAAATAAATAGATCAATACAAGTCAATTTTAGCTGTGGAAGAGATGTTGATGCCTGTATCCAAGGCAACCTGCTCAACCAAAACACCAACAATAGAAACTGACACACACACACGCACACGCACGCACACACACACACACACACACACACACACACACACACACACACGCACACAGCCCACAGCCCGTCAATACCATCTGCTGCAGCTCTCCAGCACACAGAAAAGATTTTGGGAGGCGGAGGCTTTTATATTGAAAGGACACTTGAGAAGCAGCATGTGGCTGCAGCAGCAGAGCTTTTTATGACCCGGGTTGAGGCAGAGGCCAGCTGAGGTTGTTCAGGGTGACAGAGTTCAGGCTGGAAATTTAAGTATTTTTACTTTTCTGTTTTGGGCAGGTTTTGGAGATTTTACTGGGCTACTTTTTTGAAAAGTAAATATGTTTTGCTGAAATGCTTGCTTGCTTCCTCAGCACCATCCTGCAGGGACTCTGTTGTATTGAGACTTCAGATGTGTTTCTGCTGAGACGTTGTTGTGAGTCAGGATTTGGTGTGATTCAATCATGACCTTTAGAAATATTGGTGAACTTATTTTTCAAATTTGGGTAGTCAGGCTAGCTGTTCCCACTTGCTTCCAGTCTTTGTGCTAAGCTAAACTAACCGCCTGACTCCAGCTCTGTACTTCACACAAAAGCGTGAAATTGGTATCAATCTTCTTGTCTCACTGTCAGGCAGAAAGTCCAGAGAAAGGGGGATTGAAATATTGTATCATATGCTGCAACTGTGCTGAAATGTTTGCTGAGGTTTGCACCTTCAGCTCCGTCCTGCAGGGACTCTGTTGTGTTGAGACTTGTGACGTGTTTCTGCTGAGTGTTGGGGGATGCTGCTGTTGCTGGTCAGGATTTAGTCCTCAGTGAATGGCAGCAGGCTTGTGCCAGGCACACGGCCTCTTCCTCCTCCTCCTGCTCTCTCCCTTTCTCCTCATCATTAAATTGGACAGCAGATGGAGTGAGTGCTGGGTTGGTTGTCGTGGAGATTTAAAGGGGTAATTGCGTTTCAGCTGGTCCAGCGTGGACCTTTTTTTTCCTTTGACATGGAGGGTGTGTTTATGTATATGCACATGTGAGGGCGCAGCACTGTGAATGATGGAGCGAGTTCAAAGTTTATCATATGTTGCAAGTGTGCAGATTCAGAATCAGGCACTATTCTTCTATGGTCCATTTTGGTTATTTTTTTCTTTAAATTCTGGTTAAAAATTGTGCTATATAAAATTGGAACAAACTTAAATAAAAAGCGAGAGAAAAAGAAGCCAAGGTCTGAGGACATGCATTCTTGTATCTTTATCTTTTTTTAAAACCCTCATCCTCGCCCCTAACCCTAACCATTGCAACTAAATGCCTAACCCTAACCCTAATTCTAACCTGCACTGTAACACCAAACTTTAACTCTCAAACGGCCTTTAAAGAAGTGAGGACAGGCCAAGATGTCCATAGTTCAAAAAAAATGTCCCCATTCTCTTTTAAAAAACGAGCTTTGGTGTGTGTGTGTGTGTGTGTGTGTGTGTGTGTGTGTGAGTCACAGTGGGGCGTGGGGGCTGCAACAGCTGTTGACTGCACAATAGTTCACAGTGACAGGCAACATGCAGGTCAGAGTGACTTTGGAGTTCGAATCCAAAGACACAAAGGCCTCTCTAAGGTTCTGAATCACAAATGAGTGGAAAAAAGACGCAGCCGCGTGTGCCAGGAGCAAAAGATCATTTTCATTAGGCTTCAGAATGAGAGTGACATCAGAAAATAAAGCCATAACTTCTGTCTGCGATAACACGCTGAATCACTGAGCCACACAACTCCAGAAAACATCTCACCAGCTCTGAGTCACTAAGCCTAAAGAAGTACCCAGCTGGCAATACCACAACATAAATCAAATAAAACAAATTAATAATAATAATAATAAATTATTTTTAAAAAGGAATGACAACAATGTCTTATGAGATGTCAAGACGCTGCAGGTTTTTGCATCTCTGGAAAGTTCTCACTGCAGGATTATCTTTATAGACAGGAGAAGTAGCAAAATGTTTCAGAAAACATTTACTCAGACTGTGTGCATGCATTTGCTTTGTGAAAAAATCAACCTTTTTGCTCACATAAAAGCGTGTTTGTGCAGTTTTTGTGGCAGCACATCCACATCCCCACCAAAGTCACTGAAATGAACGAGCAGCCTGCGTTAAGCTAACATCTGCAGACTTAAACTGCATGGTGGCAAAGCTCGCTGCCTCTTGAATGCTTTAAAGAAACACGACTTTCTTGCCAACAGTCGCAAAAATAGCAGCTAAATCCAGCAGCTGGTTAGCTCAGTCAAAAGTCAAAGTCAAATTGTTGTTTTTTGCACCTCAGCTGTTGTATGTTTTTAACAAACAAGATAAAACGTGTTTTAACTTTAAATGGTAAATGGACTATACTTGTATAGCGCTTTTCTAGTCTTATTGACCACTCAAAGCGCTTTCACACTACATGTCACATTCACCCATTCACACACACATTCACACACTGGTGGCCGAGGCTACCATACAAGGTGCCACCTGCTACTCAGTAATCATTCACACACACTCACACTCTGATGACGCAGCATCAGGATTGCCCAAGGATACTTCGACATGTTGTCCAGAGGAGCTGGGGATCGAACTGCTGACCTTCCGATTAGAGGACGACCCACTCTACCTCTGAGCCACAGCCACCCCTTTAGAGGTGCTGATAGGTGGATTTTATTACCTTTGGGCAGAGCCACTTTAGCTGTTTACAGTCTTAATGCAAAACGCTGCATATAGAGACATGAGAGTGGCAGCAATCTTTTTATCCAACTTTCTGTGAGATGCCAAATCAGCACATTTTCTGTATAACTTTGTATAAAAATGAACCTGATTTTGCAACTGCACTGCATGATATTTAGACCAAATGCATGTACTGTAGCCTACATGTTCTAAACTACCAATCTAAGGGTCGTACAAGACACTTAACTCTCATTTAGATGCAGCAAATACCTCAGAGTATTTCAAATCAGAGCCTCTCCACATCTAAAGGGATGTCTGGAAGTGCATACAAATTTTGAAGTACAGGAAACTTTGAAGAAAAATGACCCAGAGAGTCAAAAAGTCAAAGAAAGTTTGCCAAAGAAAGGCACAACCTTAGACTTTGTTTGTGTTTCAGACAACTTGAACCAAACATTAAAAACCAAAATTAGAGTCATAGGCAGTACTGAATTCAACTTTTTATTTCTATGCTTTCATTTTACAAAAAAATCAGATATGCTTTTAACAGGTTATTTTATTTCACATCAACAAAGCTGAGGTGAAACCCTCAGGAAGTGCTACTTTTTTTCAGATTAACACACTTATATTTTTCCATTTTAACATTTTTTTGTATTTTTTTCAATCAAAGTTAAATTTCTAAAGTGAAACCTTTAGATAGTATTTGTTCCAATACTTTTTTAAGATTTTTTTTTTGTCATTGTTAAATTTCTAAAGTGAAACCTTTAGAGAATTAAGACAATTCTGGAAAGTGGGAAACATTTCCGCTGATTGCAACTGTTGTCGTGTTGCTCAGCAAAGAGGACGTCTTTAAAAAGTCCCTTTTTAATGACGCCTCTTCCTCAGCACCGCTTCTTCTCCTGCTGCGCGTGCTTCAACGTGCGACGTTTGGCTCTGTGGGCACCACAGGACGCACAACTCGCATCTCCTTCCTCTCCAAACCTCATCCGCACAAAGAATGAGGGTCGATGTGTCGCTCTTGTGGCATGCCCGACCTCATTCACATAAAGAATGAGAGTCATCTTGGCATGGACGGGACAAGAGGCGACGGTTCGCGGCGGAGCCCCCTCGGGCCGGCGCCGTGCTGCCTGGACGGGATTCCTCCTCAGGAGTATCCAGGGATGAGCAGAAACAGGGTCATCCTGTTCATCAGGATGAGTATTTCCAGATGAGAAGCTTTACAGCATCTGAGCAAAGAGAGGAGCCGAGGGCCCGGATCAGCGCTCGGGGAGGCTGATCTCAGGGACCCAGTCGTTCAGACGGCGGCTCTCCTCACAGAACAGGTGCAGCTTCTCCAGAGCAGGGTCCTCCCAAGACCCATCAGTTGGGTTCTGTTTAAAAAGAAGAGGAAACTGGGTTTAGTCTCATGTTTCTTTTAGAAAAAAACATCAAATATAGACTTGTGCAATGATCCAGAATCATCAAGTTGAGCTCTACATACCGTGATGAGGACGCAGTGCGCGTCTTCAAGCTGCTCCGCCTTGTCACCAACAATCTCAGCCAGATGATGCATGTCGCTCACTCTGACGATGCTGATGTCGTTGTCGAAGCAGAAAGACTGGATGAGGGTGAAGTGGATCTGCAGAGCGATGTCACACTCGAACTCCTCATCCATGGCCAGGACGCAGAAAGACACGCTGTCCGGGTCGCTGTGGACAAAGAAAAGTCTTGTTAGCTACTGCTGTTTCGATGATGAAAACTTTGGCTTTTCAGAGATGAAAGTAATATTTAAGTCATGTTAAGTTTACTTACTCAGTCATGATTTTGGCGCTCTCGTAGACTCCAACAGTGAGTCGATCTTCGCTCTGAGCACAGTTCAGAGCTTCCTGCAGAGCTTTTCCAGGAGACTGCATGGTGATGTTTTTGCTAACAGTTCAGCTTAGAAAGTCCAGAGAGAAGTGTTTGTGCTGCCTCCAAGTATCTGCCAGTATTTATACCGCTGACCCGGCACACGCTCACCTTCTCATTGGCTCTTTGGGGCACAATGGCTACAACAGGCCTGCTGCCCCCTCCCCACCCTCCGGGACGCGTGCCTATAGAAAGTCTTAGAAAGTCGGGGGAAGCTTTGGTTGAAAGGATCAGATGTAGAAACTGTCTGACCTTTAATTGATTCTTTCAGCTGGCAGGAATAATGAAAACCACACAGGAGGACCAGACTGTTGTCGTCAAAGTGCTCAAAGTTCTGGAAGAGTTAGATAAGACCAATAACTCCCATTCAAGAGGAGCGAAATCACATCGACAGTACTTTTACACCACAGCTGAGCTTTTGGAAAACCATGCCAGTGCTGCAGATTTTGATTTTCTTTCAACATTCTCAAAAAACATTGATCTCCATTCATTTCCTGTGATGAATCCTTCACCTCAAGCAACTTTCAAGAGTCTTTCTGATTTTCAAACTTTACAGAAAATGAATGGAAATCAATGGCTGCGTGGAGCAGTCCAAACAAGCTGATTTAGGAAAAAGGCTACAATTCTTGGTTCGTTGTTGTCCTCAAAAAATGTTTCATATTGCAAGATTCAAGCTCACATTTTAAAATATATTTTCCCTATCAGGGCTGTCAGCCATTTTTATTTGTGTTACATTATTGTAAGACCATGCAAGAAAGTATCAGATTTCCATTGATTTACACCATTTTTGCAGATTTAATGCTCACTGTTAAGGATCCTTAACCTCAAGCAACGTATCAAGAACCTGCTATTTAAATTTTCATACTGTATAGCAAATGAATGAAAATCAATGGCTGCCTGAAACTGTACAAAACAGCTGAAGTACCATTTCAGAAAACACTAAAGTTCTTGTTTTGTTGTTATCCCTCGAGATTCAAGGTCAGAGTTTATATTTTCCAAACCAAGTCAGTCAGATATTTTCATTATTGTAACACCGTACTTGCATCGCTGTAAAATTTATGTTATAATTTCAGCTTTTTATTTGTAAATGTACTTCCACAAGCACTCCAGTCATCCACTGACTTCCATTCATGTCAGTGCAACATCAAAATTAATATGCAGACTTTTGAAAGTTATTTGAGCTGCGTAAACCGTAACAGTGAGCATGTATTTGCATTTATTCTGGTAAAAGAAAAAAAGTAAATAATTGTGATGAGGTAATGCAGTGTAGATATTCTTAAAAATCAATCTGCACTTAAATGTTTAAATGGCTTAGATTTAAACTTATACCATGTTAATGGGTAATGATAATATGACTTAATGTGACTAAAAATATGCACAAAACCAAAACAAAATGTAACACTTCTTAAAGGTATTACTTCAGCTATTTTCATGTCACAATAATTTACTGCCTTGTTTTCTTTTTTTCTGTAGCTGTTCTTGAAAGACATAATTCAAGATTAGAGCTTTTAAAATTAAATCAAACCTGGACCATTTTTCTGTCAAACCTAACATCTATTTTGAGATTTTCAGGTCTTTTGGGGATCATGTTTCAAAGTATGATTTGACCTCTGAATGCCTGCTTTCTGTACACCTTTACTAAAATGTGTAAAACCACTGGCATGGACCCTCAAATGCTTCTTGTGAAGTAACAGAATGTTTGAAAAGGCAGCCTTTTTATTCATATTTTGTCTTTAGAGCACAAAAATAAAAACATTTTGAAAGTTTAGAATATTTAGAAAAAGCATTTGCACACTGCAAACTGGTACTATTATAAGTTTCATAATGCTAATATCAACCATCTTAAATGCGCTCAGTACTTTCATAACTCATGACCAGTTTCAATGCATGAACTGTTTATTGTAGATTGGGCGGTGGCACGCGCCGCTGCTTTGCATGCCTAAAGCTGGGTCTCACTTGAGACGCGTGGCATCTGGAGATGCCTGCGTGCTGTATCTCTGTGTCTGCATCACTCTCCATAGCAACCGAGAGATACCATCTGTCCCCGAGGGAGAGGTGAGGGGAGGAGTGGACAAAGGAAGTCAAACAGCACCTGCTGGGCGTGATAGTAGTTTTTCAATCTGCTGTAGATATGATTTTTAAATGTTGACGTTAAACAAAATACGAACGCATACGTTTGGCTAAATCACACTTCAGTTTACTGAGTTGTTTTATTGCTTATTTGATCAATTAAAATAACCAATTCTTGTACTTATGTGTATCTACTAAACGGCTTGCTTATTATATATCTAAACTTAAGTCATGTTTGCGCAAGAACGCCAGAAGCAAGATATCTACAAATCTTACCCTAAAGCTTTTGACACGTTCTGGTTTTACAAAGAGGTTCAGGGCTTTAGTGAGTCGCCGCAGGTCACAAAAAAGACAGCTTTGACCACCAACACCTGTCGCGCGCTGCCGGAGAGGCCTCCGTCTGACAGATGTGCTTCAGCAACAATAGGTCGGTATCGATTTGCACGCGCCTGCCCTGTGGCCATGCAAGCTGATCCTTCCTAAAATAGCTCAGTGTTTGATTCTCTATCAGCTGGATCCGAATAAAACCTTGGCCTAAATGTGAGCCTCGCGCCAGCTGATGTGCTAATGAGTATGCAGCACGCGGACAGAAAGTCATGCAGAAATACACACATTTTGTTTGCTGTACTAAATGCACCGGTAAAGGTTTTGTTGTTTAACAAAACAAACTTTCAGAGTTTTATGGGCAGCATACTTGCACGTTTTTACATCTCAAACTGAAAGTGATTTTTATCTGCCTTTACGCGTCTGGCATCTTTTGGAGATAACACTTTTTCACTGTCAAAGTTTAGACCATAAGCGCTTCTCTTTTGGCATTCAAATTTAATCAAAACTCAGACAACAGGCCGGCGAATGTGGAGACTTGTAGACAAAAGATCGGCGCGCCCTGGGGTCGGGGCTGACCTGGGTTTAGGAGAGAGGAGAGGAGAGGGGGTCCCCTCATAGCGACAGTTCTCCATCTGCCGCTCTGCCTTCCGCAGAACAATAGCGCTGAATCAATCACCGCCAACCTGTGTCTCCTGCACGGCCTCTCCACTCTCCAACCCCCCACTTCTATTTACGCAGCAGTGGCAGCAGGCCTGACCCGATGCAAGATGTGTTTTGAATTATTATGCAGATAGAAAAGAGCCAAATAAGCACGAGCTGTTCGGGAGAAACTGGAGCAGATGACATATAGCCGTGCGTAAAAGTTCTGTCGTGCCGAAATACTCATCCGTGCAGTGATCGGAAATTAATGGATGGTTGTCAGACACAAGTTTATTTAAGAGCACAGATAACTTAATTTAGTAGAACCGCATCCCACATTCTACATATTACCAAATATAGTCGTGGGTAAAAGTTTTGTCGTGCATTAAAGTGGTCGAAAATTAAGAGATGGTTATCAGTTGATTTCAATGCACAAATAAATACATTTAGTGGACCTACACGCCTAAATAAATACTAAAAATAACAAAATGGAGTCGTGCATAAAAGTTTCGCTATGCTTAAAGGTGATCAGAAACCAGGAGACAGTTGTCAAACAAATTTGTTTGACAGCACAGTTAAATCCATGTTGTGGATCCATAGACACACAAAAAAGTTTCTCCATGCGTAAAAGTGATTGGAAATCAGCAGAAAGTTGTCAGAAATAGGTTTAAGGATTCACAAACTGTAGGATTTACGCACAAAATACCAAACAAACGTGCAACAAACTTCAAAAGTTCTACAGAATTCGGCCCGTGTGGGCCCTGACATCCCCAGGGTAAATAAATAAAAACTGAGCAAGGATTTTCTGGACAGCTGATGGCCACGTGGTCAGCATGGGCCAGCAGTGCAGATTGCGCAGCACGCACAGCGTTCTGGCACGCGCTGCTCATTTGCATTTGTATGGGGGACTGTGATAATAGAGGGCTTCTGCGCGCACAATGGGGCCGTTTTATGGCCAGCCTCTAGTCCACAGATGGCATCATCCACCTGCCCTTTCTCTGAGCTGGAGAGGGGGAGGGGGCGCTTCACACTTTCTCTATGTTGCTGCTGAAATACTGTCACCAAAATAAATAAATAAAATGCGTTAGACAGTTTTGAAAGTTTGAGTTTTATTTGAGTTCATATCTAATGTTTGGAAGTTTGAACGGCGGCTTAACTGGTCTATAAGTCATTAAAGTGTTTTCAAAAAAGAATAGCTGAAGCTTTTCTGCGTTTTCCGAGTTCTTATAAATGCATGCAAAAGTGCAAAACTGTTCTGCGTGAATCTCTGCTTTTAGGTTCACTAGCTGTGCTTCTCGAAATTGCACAAAAGTGCTGCACAGTGATCAAACTTTCTTCTTTTTTTAATGAAGCTATTTTTAGTTTCAGGCTGGGCTGCTGCGCTCAGAGGGAGAGCGTGCGTGGCTCCATGACCCCCATCAATCTGCCACGAGCCGGAGTGTGACAATAGCATTATCATACCAATACACCATTCAGCTCTGGCCAATCAGGGCGCAGCGCTTTCACTGCGCCGCACGAGCTGGAGAGTATAAAAGGAGGAGGCTGCAGCTCTGCAAGACACTCTTCTGCCTTTCGGATTTACTCTCTGAATCTCTAAAGATCTCCCTTTGCGGAATATCTTCATCTTCATCATGACTCTTGAGGAAGTTCTGATCCAGAAACCCACCGAGCGCGATCAGTGCTCCGGCAAAGCCTTAGAGGAGGTACTGGTGTCCGCTAAAGACAACGACTCTCTCACCGTGGGTGTCTACGAATGCGCAAAAGTTATGAATCTGTAAGTATGAGACTCTCAGCTGATCATTATTAAGGTTTCATCAGTTATGTTGGGCAGATATGATCATTATTGGATGAAATCTCATGCGCTCTTTTGTTTTGTCTCCACAGCGACCCGGACAGCGTGTCTTTCTGCGTCCTGGCCATGGATGAGGAGTTCGAGTGTGACATCGCTCTGCAGATCCACTTCACCCTCATCCAGTCTTTCTGCTTCGACAACGACATCAGCATCGTCAGAGTGAGCGACATGCAGCGTCTGGCTGAGATTGTTGGTGACAAGGCGGAGCAGCTTGAAGACGCGCACTGCGTCCTCATCACGGTATGTAGAGCTCAACTTGATGATTCTGGATCATTGCACAAGTCTATATTTGATGTTTTTTTCTAAAAGAAACATGAGACTAAACCCAGTTTCCTCTTCTTTTTAAACAGAACCCAACTGATGGGTCTTGGGAGGACCCTGCTCTGGAGAAGCTGCACCTGTTCTGTGAGGAGAGCCGCCGTCTGAACGACTGGGTCCCTGAGATCAGCCTCCCCGAGCGCTGATCCGGGCCCTCGGCTCTTCTCTTTGCTCAGATGCTGTAAAGCTTCTCATCTGGAAATACTCATCCTGATGAACAGGATGACCCTGTTTCTGCTCATCCCTGGATACTCCTGAGGAGGAATCCCGTCCAGGCAGCACGGCGCCGGCCCGAGGGGGCTCCGCCGCGAACCGTCGCCTCTTGTCCCGTCCATGCCAAGATGACTCTCATTCTTTATGTGAATGAGGTCGGGCATGCCACAAGAGCGACACATCGACCCTCATTCTTTGTGCGGATGAGGTTTGGAGAGGAAGGAGATGCGAGTTGTGCGTCCTGTGGTGCCCACAGAGCCAAACGTCGCACGTTGAAGCACGCGCAGCAGGAGAAGAAGCGGTGCTGAGGAAGAGGCGTCATTAAAAAGGGACTTTTTAAAGACGTCCTCTTTGCTGAGCAACACGACAACAGTTGCAATCAGCGGAAATGTTTCCCACTTTCCAGAATTGTCTTAATTCTCTAAAGGTTTCACTTTAGAAATTTAACAATGACAAATATTCTAAAACATTAAAAAAAAAGAAAGAAAAAAGTTCATTCTCTAAAGGTTTCACTTTAGAAATTTAACAATGACAAAAAATATAAAATGTAAAAAAAATGGAAAGTTTATTCTCTAAAGGTTTCACTTTAGAAAATGGCTCAATTAATGTTAAAATAATAAGAAATTGTAAAATTGTCTTACAAACATTTAACTATGTATTGAAGACAGAAAATGAAAAGATTTGACTGCATATGTTCTACAAATGTTGGAAAAATAACTAACTTATGTAACAGTTTCACGTTAGAAATTGTTTGAAATGGAAGATTCTTAATAAAAGTCACAGAAAGTATTTTTGGAGTGTTGTGTTCTCACTTTCTCTTTGCAAAACTCATGTCTGAGTTGTGTGTTTTGGTGCAGGAGGTGGTGAGGGGTCATGAGGGAGGGGGGAGTTATAAAACTAACAAAAGTTTCAAACTCAGCAGATTGCATGGAAGGCGCTCTGGCCTGTCATCTGCTGGCTGTTGTCCTGCAGGGAAAAAAAAAAAAGAAGCTGGGTCCCTCCTCCAGCAGACCTCATCTGCATGTGTATAGCGCCGCGCACAATAGCAAAGCTCCGGGCCTGTCAGCTCCAGCGGTCCGCACAGAGCGCCTATTGTTCGGCCTGCAGATGTCTCCGCAGCCACGCCGCGCCATCTGCCGCTTCCTGCAGGTGGGGGTCGGGCAGGGCAGGGCTGGGAGGAGCTCGGGGGGTGAGTCAGTTCTCCAGTGCCAGAAAGGGGGGAGCGGGTCTGTCTGGTTTGGACCGGTTGTGGAGATGGAGAGGGGGTCCCGAGTATCATCTGGTGTCCTGCCAGCTGCTGTATTATTTACTCGCAGGCACTTAGTGAAACTTTGGTAAACAAGCCACAGAGACGCGAGCTCAGCACTGTTTGGGTGCCTCGTGCAGCCACCTGCTCGTCAACAATGTGTGACGCATGACTTTTTTTTCGAAACTTTATTTAGTTTTTCATAAACAATAGCAGTCTTTTCAAGATACAGTATTTGTTTAAGTGGGTGTAAACTTTCTCCGCTCTCTTTACAATCATATTTACTAACCCATGCCGTTCACTCAGCAGGACTGAAAACCGAAAATGAGGTGCGCAAATATATATTTTGCATGAAAAAGCTATTGGATCAGTTGAAAGTAATCATTCACCAAAGCAGTTTTTTTGTTTGTTTCAAAGCTTGGCTCTGGAAACTTTGAGCATTTGTTTTATAATTGAAGGGATCCCAAGAAAAAACAAAACACGAAATTGTCTTTTTTTTGTAAATTTATCTTAAATTTAGCTCATCTTCTTTCTCTTTCTAATACTGGATACTTCACACATCTACTGCATGTCTGTCCATCCTGGGAGAGGGATCCCTCAGTTACTTTTTCAGTTTTCTTGTGCTGCATTTAGATACCTCTCACAAGCGATTTAACCCTTTGAGACCAAAGCAAATTGGTTTGATTTCTTTCAATAATATGGTGAAAAAATCAATGACCCACCTGGAAAGAAATATCCTTGAAATTAAAAGATATTAGTTAAAGGTGACAAAGAAAATGACCTGAAAATTAGTTTTTTTTTTTTTTTTTAACTGTAAACATTATAATTCTGTTTTTAAACTCATGTTACAGGGGGAAAAAATCTGCACTTATTTTGGGTCAATTTCTTGTTTTTGTTTTTTTCTGGCAACTTTTTACTGATTTCTTGCTATTTATTGGACAATGTGTTGCTCATTGCCTTTCCCCTGTGTTTTATGAGAAATCAAATCAATTTGCTCAAGTTTCAAAGAGCTTTCAGGGTTTTTTTGGGAGGAGTTTTATCCTCCGGTAAGGGTCCAAGGACATAGGAATATTGTAAGTTGTTAAGCCCTCTGAGGAAAATTGTGATTTCGGGCTATAAAAAAAAGGAATTGAATACTTTCACCCCCCAACGCCTTTTAAAATAATTAAAATCAAACTTGAATTTACTTTTAACTTCATCAGGCACTTTTAAAAATAGCTTAAGCTATCCCAAAAAGCTGCACTGGGGATATAAAACCCATTTATCAAGAAACTACAAACTGTGAAAAAGTCAAGAAAAACTGCAGTCACTTTCCCATAGTGTCAAATTTAAAAAAATCACTAAAGCAACTAATTTCATGTTTGTATAAAATAACTTGTATAAAAACTGTTCTGAAGCGTCTCTATTAGTCTTTTACGAAAGCACACATAATTTGGATGTGTGTCTGAGGCCCCTGTAGGCCCGGAGCCCCTCCCTTTTGGGGTCTCTCACCATCCCACGGACCACCGGGGGACTGTCGCAGCCCCTCCTTGTCTGGGCTCGATGCAGCAGGATTCGGTAAACCCCGGTGAGAGGGTTGCGGCTGTCTTTGAGCTGATTGTTTTGCAGGTGCTCTGCGGTGAAGCCGAGCTCCTCCAGGCCGCTCCTCACCTCCTCCTCGATCTGCTCCTCCATGTCTCTGCGCTCCGAGTCCAGCAGGCTCTGCAGAGTCGTTGTTGGTTCGGTTGGCACCAATGACCAGGGGAACTCCACAGGTAAGAGCCAATCGCAGCCCAGCATCTGGTCGACAGCGTAACGGTCAGCGGGGACTACCTTCAAGATGCCCTTGATGAGCCTCTGGCAGGGGCCGGCCACCCAGGGAGGGAGGGTGTACGCGCCTTCGATGATGCAGCGGCGCAGCTTCCCCATGGTCTCGGCGCGGAACGGCATAGTGCCAGTAACCATGAAAAAAAGCAGGACCCCCATGGCCCACACGTCCACTGGGGGCCCCAGGTAGCACTCGTCTTTAAAGAGCTCTGGGGCGGCGTAGGGCGGCGAGCCGCAAAAGGTGTCAAGGGCAAGGTTGCGGTTTGAAACCCGAGTGCTGAATCCAAAGTCTGCCACCTTCACAGAGCCGCTGCTGGTGAACAGAACGTTCTCAGCCTTCAGGTCTCGGTGAATGATGTTGTTGTTGTGCTGCGCAGCAAAACATAAAAGCTGGTTGGATATCAAAGTGATCTGAAATGATAGACTTAACTGTGGGATTTTTTATTTTTAACTCGAGACTAGGATCATAAGCAGTCCCTCTTAATCATCACTTCAGACGCACTGTAAGTGTGTGGCAGTGAATATATCTGCAGAGACTCTGCCTTCTGCCTGTATTTTATTTTGCTGTGTTTGGGACGTTCCTGGGGAAGGCCGCGGTGAGGTCAGGACTTAATTAAAAGGTCGTAACCAGGTGCAAGACAGCACACAATAACGTGCACAGCACCAAATAAAACCAAAATACAGCAAGACGAAACGCCGGAGCCCCCTGACTTTCACTATTGCTGCTGATACTGTTCACAAACAGTAACCAACGATTCCTGCATAGTGTACCTTTCAAACAAATCAAATCTATTCAGAAGTGAAAACACATGCAAAAGTTCCCAAAAAGTTTGACAAGAATGGACGTGAAACTGTTTGCATGAGCTTATGGTATCACGTGTTGATCAAAACCCTCAAAAATGGACTTTTTAACCAAGCAGGGTAAAAATTTAAAGTCATTTTTGTTTTTTCATTTCCAAATCAGCTTAAAACCTGACAAACTGCAGTGCGTACTGTATTTATGTATGATTGCAATATTAGAGGTAGTGACCATGTTTACATCATTAATCTCTTTTTCATTCACAAAACATTAAAGTAATTAAGTTTTAATTATTATATTTAAATAATTAGATAAAATAATTGGGAGTTTTTTTCAAGGATTTGTACCAAACAAAGATGTTTGCAGTATGCAGTATGCAGAATATGATGTGTAAGCTTTGACATCTCTGCATCACAATATTTAATTTAAAATAACACATTTCGCCTTTTGCAAATATCGCACCTCCTGCAAATTGATTGCAGTAGGCCATATTGGGATTTAAAAAAAAACAAAAAAACTTCAGCCCTAACTTAAAAGGAAAATTAAATAAAACTTGATGTTGGGGAAAATAAACAAAATTTGAACTCATGGTTCCATGTCACTCACCATATATTTGATGGCAGAGAGGATCTGGGCGAAGGTGATCTTGCAGGTGTTGTCAGAGAGTTTTCCTTCGTTGCAGATCCGGTTGTGGAGGTCTCCTCCTCCTGCGTACTCCAGCGCCAGGTAGACGCGGCTCGGCGTCTCCACCACCTCGTACAGGCACACCACGTTCGGGTGCTGCAGGAACTCCATGTTGCTGATCTCCTTGGAGAGCAGACGCTGAGCCTGACTGTCCAACCTGGCCTTGTCCAGGATCTTCAGGGCCACTTTGTCTACAGGAAAGACATGGAGACATTAAACAACAATCTGGCTGTCAACACATCAACTCCACTACAAAACAGGACTTGCTTACAACATTAAAAGCTGAAAGTCGAACAGAAAATACAAATAAAGACTAAAAACTCATGCTGAAATTATTAGCCAGTGGGGAAAAAAAAATCACTGGCCAATTTTAATACTTTACCATATTTCATATTATTGACAACTAAATACAACTGGGTCTTTGGATTGATGAACAGACACAAAGAAAATCTGGAAATGGAAATATCTCTCCCCAGCCTGTCATCTTTGTGCTAAAACTTTGTGGTAAATATAATTTATTATTTATCAGCAACAATTCTGATAACTGGTTTATCACAGCAGTTACCCAAATGTTGGAAACAGTCAATTTTCATTTATAATATTTAATAATAAATATTCTACATTTTTGGTCATTGACTGGCCTCTGGTGTCCTGTCATTTTGACATCACAGTCAGACTGGCCTTCTGGAAAACTTGGAGTTTGCAATGCAAAACATACATATAAAAATAACTCACTGCTGTCTGGCAAAAAGTCACTTTTCGTGAACCGACCAATCACAGCCTGGATGGTTTGGGACATTAAAAACAGGATGAGATGCTGCAGCAAACACTCAAAATATTGAACGAATATTTTGCATGAATAGCTATGATTGCTGACAAGTTAGTACTTAGCACTAACGAATTAGACTAACCACCAATGTAGACCAAACATGACTCAAAAATTCCACGGCCAGAGCTTGAGGTTAGTTCCAAATGAAATGTATTTGTTTGTGATTGCACCAATCGTTTGGCACATGCAATGCCCAGCGAGAGACAGCTCATGCAGCTAATGCATTGCATAAGTCTGGCAAGCAGACGTGTGGGTGTCACTATCAGGCTTGTGCAGAACGCTACTCACGAAGGTGTGTAGACCTATGCTGATTAACAACACACTGCATCCAGTTTAACTTTGTATGACCACCCTCTGCTGCTCATCATTTCACTCAATATATTCACAAGGTGCTCTACGTACGTCTCATTTTATAGAGATTAACATAAAAGATCTCAAGCAGAGTTAAGAGTAAATAAAGGGACTTTCAGACAGCATGTACACCTACCTTTGGTCAGAGCATGGAAAGCTAGTTTGACCCTGGAGAAGGTCCCCGAGCCGATCTCCCCACGGACCTTGTAGAAGCCCACCCTGCGGCCTATCATCAGGTCCTTGATGGTCTTCTCGTCCTTGCACATGTTGGTGGTGAGCTTCTGCAGCGGGGTGAGGCGCACCGGGGCGTCGTCCACCTCATCGTCTGGGCCGAGCTCAGAGCTGTCCGTCAAACTGTAGAGGCTGTGGTGGCGCTTTGTGTTCTTCACCTGGTACAGGCCTCCCGGCATTTCTGCAGCAGGCTGAAGGTACGGTCATCTTCAAAAACATAATGGTGTCAGTACCTCTCATGGTTTAGACACATATAGCAGTTACTTGTGCAGCAGTATCTTATGATGTCATAGGGAATAAAATCTGGAGCTCATAGGCAGGAGTTTGGAAAAAGTAGGCTTAGTCAAAACATGAATAGCATGACTTTAGTGTCGACAAACTGCTAGAACACGACAACAATGCCTCAGTAAAGTCGGTGGTGGCAATATGAAACCTCAAAAGGAATGGTTACAATCTGCTATGAAACGGAAAGAAGCAATATGTATGGTTGAAGCAGGAACTATCACATTTCCACCTGAAATTGATGTAGAAAAGGCAAAAAATAGTGCATCAAAATTCACCAGAATGCAGGTAACGACGCTCAAAATTTCTCGGAGAAATCCCAGACCAATTCTGAATTCATTGTCAGTGGAGCTGCTCAATTTCATTCCCTATGACATCACCAATTTGAGTTTAGCACACTAGTTTACTGATATTTCTCAGCAGTCTTAAACCATATACAGAATAACATGTATTACATTCAAAGCAAATTATTTAGATATCTTATGCAACAGTTTCTACACATCATACTGTAAATTTACACAACTAGAAACATGTATCCCTTGATGGCAGCAAACATTTGAACAAAAAGATATCAAGAACATAGAAAACAAGACTCTTGTTTTCTTACCAAGTTCCCAAACTCCTGCTGTGCATCAAAACACTGCTGTAGAATCCACTGCATGCAGCTATATGACAGAAGTCAATCTTTTGGCCCAATAGGACCCAGGAAATGAATTTTTTTCACTTACATGCTGAAGGATGACAGTTTGAGCCAAAATCATTGCCAAAGGTCCCGATGCACCGAGCAGAGCGGTGCAGGCATCTCTCTTTCTCTGTCCTCTCCAACAGACAACTGTACGCTGGTGGCTGAGAACACAGAAGGGGAGGGGGCGCGTCTGTCAAGTGGACAGTCAGTCAGTGTCTCTGGCCACACCCCTCACAGCTCACCTCTGCCTATCTTCACCCTCTCCTCCTCACTGCAAAAGGATTAAGGTGGTGTCATGAACTCTAATCCTGCTTCAATTTAGGACTGTTCCAATCCCCTCAAATGGCTAACATCAGTTAAGGGCAGCAAAAAATTAGGCCAAAAAGCTGCAACTGACAAAAAATGTGCACATGTATTGGTAACCACAGCATATAAAAGCAGTCTGGTTTGCAGGTTTAGCAAAGCACACCTGTGTGAGACGCACGGCCGTGTTGTGCAGCTAAAGTTGATCTCTCGGCTTTTGTGAAGATGAAATGTTATGCAATGCTGTTACCCAATGTTCCCATAGGGATTAGCTCTCTGTCCCCTTTAAACGCTGGCTGAGCTGAGCAGCACAGATAAAGAGATTACAAAGCATGAGGTCAGTGCTTCACCAGGCAGGGCATCTTCATACAGGTGTGTTGTCCCTGTGAGGGACAGTGGAGGGGCAGCAGGGAGACACAACAATTAAAGGACACGAAGACAGATATAAGTGCACAGTCATGTCTGCTTTCAATCATTACAGCTTGATCGGGACAACTTTTAGCTTATAACAGATGTTGGTACAGTTTGGCATATAAGCAATAAGACACTGCAGTACGGTGAAACTGAAGAGTCCCGCTTGGTAAATATTTTGGTCAAAATTCCTTTAAAGGAGCCTTATTTTTATTATAGATTGATCTATTTCTATTTTGCTTGTTTTTTGTTTCTTCCAAGAAAGAGTCTAAAACCAAAATACATTCAGCCTTCTCCTGTATATGACACAGAAAAGCTGCAAAGCCTCAATTTTGGGCAGTCCAGTCGCCAGAAGAAAATGTTAGCATTATTATTTTCAATATCATATCAACAATTCTAAAGTGACATAGTGTACGACCTGACTTTTGGAGGTGGAGGGGATGGTGGACGATGTGTCACCTCGGCGCGACACTTGCCAAGTTGCAGACCACTGCTCAAGATCAACAAATGAAACTGTTTATTTTAGCAGCTATTGCTGCTTTTCCAAAGGCTTTTTAGGGACAAAACCTGGGTGGTTTTTAGCGACCTGTTGCCATTTTGCAGCCACATATAGGAGTTACTTTTTACCTACATGGTGCTGTATTTCCTTCTGCAACCGTCTCTAGCAGTTTCTTATTTTTAATGAGACTTGGTTACAATTTCTGCAGGAATAGTGCAAAGAAAAGTTTTTTTTTTCCAAGACATCACTCCCATAGCAGCATTGTTGGAATGGTAAATTTCAACATATCCCCATATAATGATATATAAATATAACATACCCACGGTTTGCAGAAACATGTAATGCAAACATTTTTTCTGCCAATTAAGCCTATTCTTAATTATTTGAGTAAACAGGCACTGAAAAAAGCAGATCTTTCAAGTTTTTTACTTTCCCAAACATCAACAATGGGAAATCGTTGAACAAAAATGACCAGAAGTAGAGTTCAAAAGCTCTACTTTTTCAAAATGTTAAGATAAGTAGAACACAAGTTTGACTCAAAGGAATCCAAAATAAACAGGAGAAATGAGTGGGAGTTCAATAATATCTGATTTCTCTGAATGAATGGAGATAAACAGGTTTAACTCCCTGAATGGGATTGGCTTTACAGCTATCTGATTCACTCAGAAGTGCGCTCCTCCTGCTTCAGCGCCTGCCGCCATGCAGGCGTCTGATTGGATTAAAGCCTTAGACAGGAATACAGCCTGTGTTTACATGTGCTCTCTGCACACTGGTCACCTGCAAGCAGCATGGTACAACTGCAGATCCACTCAAGTACAGCAGTCCACAACAAGCAGTACAGTTAACTAAGCAACCTGTAAAATAGGTCAATAACTCTGAGGAACTGAACTTCGCTTTGAATTCAATAGAAATCTGAAAATATAAAAACACTTTGCCACCTGGGAAGTCAGGAGATTCATGCAACTGGTGACAGGTCATCAGATTTTTAGCCTCCAAACAAACTAGATCTTCCTCCTCTTCAGACGGCTGTCACTGAGGCCGCCGACGCGCTGGTTCTCTTCCAGCTCTTTGATTCTCTGACGCAGAGCCACAATCTCCTTGTTCTTCTCCTCCTGGAAGAACTGCAGCTTCTGAGGACACACACACAGATAATCCACACACACACACACACACACACACACACACACACACACACACACACACACACACACACACACACACACACACACACACACACACACACACACACACACACACACAACACCAGAAAGAGGCAATGTAAACAAGACAAGCAACACAATCCTCAGAACAGAGCGGCACTATAGAGAGTGATGACCTACAAAAAAAACACCACCCGCTAATTCTACATCCGTTGTTCAGTGTTTCTCGTGAATGACTGCACTGCATAAAAGTTTTCTATTTGATGAATTCTAATCAAATATGTTCTGGGACTGGAACTATTGATTCTTATCGTTATTATTATGATTTCTGAAATTATTTTCTTGATTAATTTGGTGTTTAAAATGCAAATCACAATTTTCCAGATCCCAAGGTGACATCCTCAAACTGTAAGTCAGTTAAAATGAAAAGAAAACAGAGAAAGACAATAAATCTCACATTTGGGAGGCTGAAACAAGAGAATGTTAATGTGATGTGACGCAGATGCTGAAAACTTTGAACAAAACACTAATATTAGCGATTCTGGACAAGTATTACTTGAGATCAGATCAAAACAAAATTTTGCTGTATTGCCCACGCCCACAAAAATCATAGAACAAACTGGAATTTCTGGCAAGTCCTGTGTGCGCACTCCACACTCGTGATCTGTGAGTTAGTTTCAGTCTGGCTATGTCTGTACAGTCAGTATACTGGCTGTTGGAATAAATAAACACAATCACTGCAGGGGGGTAAATTTATGAGAGTAACATCGTGTGAAAATTAAGACTAAATGCCCTTTCAGGCTGTCTTTTTCAGACGTTTGTCCTTCAGACAAAGCTGGTGGGGCATGCTGGGAAGTAGACTGACGCACTTAGATGGGGACTAACAGGATGAAACATCCAGGTCAAATGTAATAAAATTTGCTTTGCTCTCAGCTTAGGTTTGCATGCCAAGGATACAACCTGTGAAACCACCTTGCAGGAAACTCCATGAAATACTGAATGCTCCTGCACTTCACGACTTTAAGATACAGACCAATAACCATTTAAATCTTTTGTACCTTGTTAGTTAACCCTTTTGATGTAAAAGAGAGAATGTAAAAGGTAGTGTGTGCTGCTCACCCTCTTGAAGACGCTCTGTGGAAGGAGGCTGGAGCTGTGTTGTTGCTGCTGCTGTTGGCTCCACTGAGCTGCTGTACTCTGAACTCTGGCTAACTTTGCACCAAACTGCCAAAATGTGCAAAGCAAAACACCAACGAGTTTAGAGAGAAGCTGACACTGGTCTTCAACAGGTCGTTTAAAGATATTACTGATTGGCAGGAATTTCATATTAACTGCTAAATACCAATCAGCTTATGTATTATTATTCCTGTGTAAATGTAGTTATTAACCCTTAGGGCCCCATTTAATATTACACAAACACACTCGTATTGCTGTGCGCACAAAATGCTCTTTTCAAAATCAAGCTTTAAAAAAAATCATACGTTAATATTATTTTCTATTGTCATTTTACTCATTTTTAACATCAGTCCTAATCATGAATATCAATTATTCATTCATTTTCAGAATCTTAACCCTTTTAAAGCCAGGTTTTTGTCATGGTGCCATTGTAGTTTTAGATGAACAAAAAAACACATAAAATGAACTATTTTCAAAATACTACATGTAATGCAGGTTTTTTTTTTTTTTTTTTAAATAATCACAGCCTAGAATACGTCAGTGATTAGCAGCATATTGTTTGTGACAGATATGGTCAAAATGATGTCATCAGGTGGAAAATAGTAAAAAAAATGTCAAATTCCAAAGCAAAAGCCCAGAATAACACCCAGAAATAAAACAATGCATGTTTTTATGCTTTGATGTCTGTGGGATCAAAAACTGCAGTTTGAATGGATTTCTATGGTGCATTTTTTGCACTTAACAGTATGAACGAAACAGATTTTGTTTACACAGTGTATTTTAGACTTATTATAAGAGCTGGAAATTCCAATAGGAAGTGCGTAAATGTGCCGAATAGTCACTAAGGGTTAATTTACCTCCATCTGTAACTTGAGGAGCTCGCTCTGCCTCTCTCTCTCCTGGTCCTTCAACCTCGTTTTCAGCTCCTCTAGATCCTGATCCTTTTTCTCCAGCAGGGTCTTCACTTCAGCATCTTTAGCTTCCACTGTCAGGAAATAAAACATCAGTTTCACACTGTACATATTTCTGTTCTCTTTTGCTGTGGGCTGATATCATCATTATCATAATCAAACACTTACTATTTGATTATGTTTCACTGAAAAATGAAGAGGAAATGTCTTATATTTTTGCTTACATTGCTGCCAAAACTGTAAAATATAAATTTCAGTCTACATCTGATCCACTGTCTTTCTTTGGGGGTTATGTTACACATTCCCTGAAAAATCTCATAACATCAACACAGTCACTGCTTCATTGTACTGAGTGTATTTTTTGGTCTTACACTGTTGGAAACTCTCCCTGTGGGCGTCCTCCACCTCTCTCCTGCACTGCTGCCTGACAGTCTCTAGCTCCCTCTTGTGTCTATCTCCTTCTGCTCTCATTTCAATGACGAGCCGCTGAAGCTCAGCCGCTCCATCCTGATAACACATTTCACGTTGAAATCACATTGAAGAAAATGTTTGGAATTGCTTCCTAGTTTTAAGGCTTTAAAAGGCAAAACACAGCTTTATAATGCTGGTAAAAGGGCATACTTATGAAGAATCAACTCAACATAATTATGTCAAATAACTCAGTAGCCCAAGTTACATGCCAGAAAAAAACTAAATAAGTGTCACTATCTAGCATTTTTTCTTCAACCAGACAAAACTAATATGTCGATGCTGTTTATTAACAATGAAAAATACACATTATAATTTAATCTGTCTTCAGAATTGGTAAACTCCACATGTGGCCTATTTTTTCATGATCATGATAACACTAACCTTGCATAGTATTGTAATACTTTAAACAGCAATATTGTATCGATACAAGGACACCAAGTATTTCTTTTTAATTATTAACATTTCAACTTTTCATAGCCTACTAGAATAATAAAATCAAGTGCTTTTTAAGTCCACTAGATAAAATTTGCTGCAATAAAAATAACTTAAGTCTCAGAACAGACTGAAAACATATTTAATAAAACAAATTTTGTCAAAGTTTTCCTTTAGGAACATAATTTGCAGTTGGAAAAAAGGTAATAAATTGCAATATATTCCAGTGCATGTTATTACAATACTCAGTATATTGCAAAAGGTTTGAAATTACAATAATATTGTATCACAACTGAACTATCGTGATAACATCGTATCATGGCTCTTGTGGTGATTCTCACCCCTAATAGAGAACATTGCTGTGTCTACAGAGCAGTTATAAGGAAACTAAAACATTCACATTTTAATGAAACTTCTTGATTCACTGCTGTGATTAATTTACATGATAAATTCTGCTAATGTTCCCTCCTGCCTCAGTTCTTACCTCTGCTGCTCTCTCATTCTGTTGTCTCAGGTCCACCATGCCATTCTTCAGTCTCTCATTCTCCACTACAACATTAATACAGGATTCATCTGTAATTTTACTACATGCAAATGTATAGTTATAGGATCATTTCAGGATTGGGATCCCACATACAAGTATATTACATGGACATCACACAGAAAGTAATATGTATTCACTTCAAAGCAACACTATTAGATGTACAACTGGACCAATCATATTCTTTTTTAACTGAAATCTGCATCTGAAGTGTTTAGGACTGGCCCTGTGAATATTTATTCATCCTGACAAAGACTTATTTAAGCACTGTCTTGCTGTATCTTTAATTTTGACACAGTGGGTTACTGTCATTACCTCTGAGGTTGCACTGCTCCTGCAGAGTCTGCTGCAGTCTGTTCACTGTGATGAGAAGGCTGTCTCTCTCTTTGAAAAGTAGATCAATAGGGTTAGCAACTTTTTATGGTTTGTTATGGTTTTAGACGCCATACAAACAGTATAGCTTATTGGGATCCCCATAAGCTAACACCGAAGCATCAGATGGTCGTCTTGGGGTCCAACACATTAAAAAAAATACAATTTAACAAACATTTACGTACACAACATGCTTTTGAATATCACATGACATAAAAAAAACTGGCCCTGGTATTTATTTTAATAACATGATTTGGTGAAAAAAGAGATCTTGAAATGGCTCTGTAAATTACAGTCGATTTGAGAGATTTTTCTGCAGTGTAGGTGGTGATAGATTTCATAAACTGGCATCTCTTGTCAGACACTTCTGTTCTTCACATAAAGATTACACAACCAATTTAAAATAACCATGTTGTATGAATTGCTTGCTTACACTTATCTAATACATTTTCCAACATGAATCAAAAACTCACTCATCCAGTATTTTCTATACAAGTTAGATACTGTGTGAGCAAATTAAGAATCTCTGCTATCAATCTCACTTGTCTTTGAATGTTGAACTGAATGAAAATGTATCAGAAATTATATATATATATATTATTCTTCTGTTCTACATTGGCTCACCTACACATTTTCACAAATTTAGGATTTAATTTCCTTAATAGGAAAAAGAGCGACACGGTCAGCAGGACTGTCATTAGGCTGAAATACCAGCAGAGGGAGACATACAAACACCAAATAAAGCGCCACATTGATCTTAAATCTTGGAAAACAAACATTGCAGTAAGACATGAAATTAACTATTAGGGACTGTTTGGTGCATTTCTAACTCTTTTCATTCTTCATTTATCGATCACTTTGATTGTATCCATGCATATGGCATACATTTTGGCTTGATATATTGTGTAATTTTGCTTAATCTTGGGATTCCCAGCTCAGCTCCTTCAATAAAGTCTAAAATACACTGTGTAAACAGTGTAAAAAGTTTTACATTCATAATATTAAGTACAAAAAATATTAATACGAACCAACCAATGAAACCGATTTAAACTGCACTTCTATATCCCACAGCCATCAAAGCATAAAACATGCATTGTATTATCCCTGAGCGTCATTCTGGGCTTTTGCCTTGAAATTGTTGTTGTTTTTTTCAACTATTTTCCAAGATTATGACATCTTTTACCATATTTGGCATTAGTATAGTGGCATCCAGACAAAAACCTGGCATTTAAACGATTAAAATTCTGAAAATAATTGAATATTTGATATTTATGATTAGAACTAATGTTCGTTTAAAAAATAAACTCAATGAAAGTAGAAAATCATATTAGTGTATAATATTTTTATCCGAGTGTATACAATAAAAAATAGTCCCCAACTTAATGTGAACCTCCAGATCATGAAAAAGGACAAAAACTCACCCTCAATGAGACTTTTCTCCTTGGTCAGAGAGAATTTCAAGAGTCTATTGGCATCCTCCAGCATTATTTCCAGCACGTTGTTTTTGCCAATAATCTCTGTAATTTTCTGTTTGACACAAGTAAAGGCAAGTGGAAATAACGCACAATCGCTACTTAAAAGTAACTTACCTACCACTGTGTACATCCACTACATCCCAAATAATATGGTTTAGATGTCAGTTCAGTGTCTATTTAGTGAAATTCATAAGCACAACCGGAAAAACAGAAAAACAAATCAAATGGCAGACATCCATATTTAGCCAATGAGTTAGCAGAGCTAGCTAACGTCGACGATACCGCACCTGTTCTAGTTGAGTAAACTCCCCCGTGAACCTGTCGAGATTAACACAGTTTAACTTTATCATTTTACTAGTCTAACGAGAGCAAAAGACTGTATTAAAAAGTTACAATGCCGTATTACTAGTGCGTATCGTCATGAACGCAGACCAACGTTAAAACTGAAAAATAAATCTTTAGCTGCTAGCTACAAATTTCCGTTGCTGAAACTAGTTTACAATGTCCGGCGCGCGCTATTTTGAAAAAGCTCGTGCACCGAGCAGTTTCCGGTCTTTTATAAAATAAGAGTTTTTGTTTACATTTACAGAAAATATTAGAAATATATATAAATGTATAAAGTTTTTGAGTACTTTAGTATTTTTATTTGGTGCACTTGGGGCACAATCTGTCAATCCCTAACTTTTTTAAAAACATGTTTTTTTTAAAGAAATCACACCAATTTGCTGAGGGCTCAAAGGTTTAAATAAATGCAAACGGCATCTGAAAGCAGCATGAGAAATGGGATGTCGCTCCAGTCAACTTTGTGGTCGAAGACTAGCTAAAAACAGACGAAGGCAAAAGTATGAAAGTTTATTTGTAACACCTGAACAGTTAAAAGACAATAACTGCACAAATTCAACTATGATAACCCCCAACTTTTGTGTATAATAATGCACTGCCACCCAGAAACCAACCTGCAAAATAGTCCATGCACTCATAGAGAAATACTGACTGAGCATAAGACTGACAATCCAAACTATCTTGGCTGTCAGCTTTGAAGAAAAAAAAGTTCAGAACACAGCTGAACATATTTTATGTTCCAGTTAATCCTTTTACATAAGTACAGCTCATGCTTTAATGTTTTTGGGGGTCCATATGTTGGTATGAACCTCAGTAAGACTGATTGGTTAAGTAACATCTCCATTATTTCAGTATTACTTTTAAATTCTGAAAAGGAATGACAAAAAGTTGGATTCATAAACATGATCTTTCACCAATTACAAAAAAACTGATTTTATCAAAAAGAAAGCTTCTGATATGTACAAAACGACAGGAAAACAGCATGTGACAGTGAATTAAATGTACTCTTATTTAAGGTCAATATTCTTATTAACAGTGAATGAAAATAACTACATTTAATGTGAACTTGAAGTGACAAAACCACAGGGATTTACCACCGACTCTGCAGTGCTTTTTAGTGTCTTTTGGCAGACACACAAAAGGCAGTGGAGCATTTAGCTGCAAAACAGCAAGATATTTCCCTCAAGAGCTGATGGAGACCCAGCTACAGAAGATATGAGAGAGAGTAAACAAGAAAATGAATGATTACGTTTCTCTTTCACAATTGCAGTAAAACACATTCTTGTGTGCTCTTCCTCTCTCATACCAAACTTCCAGCTTTACCGCCCCGTCAGAGGGAGCAGTGGGAGGTCAGAGGTGGTGGCGGGACAGGCACGACTATTTTCGGAGACCTGATATTCAACACTTGAGACCCACAATAGTCAATCTCCAAAACTGTCCCCAAGGTTTTCTGTTCCTGTGTTTTAAAGTCAACTTACGTAACTTTTGCTCAGTTCACCGCTGATCTATGGCGTGATGCTTCCCAAAAGGTCAGGGGTCAGATAGCCGTCTGGTGTCGGCATGGTTTTTGGGATTATCAGCTGTGGGGCCGGTGCTGAGTTTGGTGTCAGTAAGAGGCTGTTCTGCCTGTCAACACCCTCTACCATGGTGTAGACAGGCGCAGGGGAGAGAGGGGACACGGGGGTGGGGCCTGATTCGTGGTAAGGCGACGGGGAGGGGGAAGAGTCTTCTCCTGTCTGGCAGGGTTCACTCGTGTCTCCCGAGGACAATCTTGGGCTCATTTTTCCTGCGTTGAGCTCTGAGGTGTAACCTCCATGATCTGGATTCACCACCAGTAGTTGAAACTCTTTCTTTTCTTTCTCTTTCTCCACCATGATGTCTTTCTCAGTGTCTTTGCTCGTTGTTTTCTCCACCTCTTCCTCAGGTGACAGCAGCACCTTGCCGGATGACCTCACCTCACTCACTTGGGTGTACAACGCCTCTCTGCCAGGTGCTACAGAAGGCGGCTCCACAGCGGCAGGGCTCTGGACCGGGGAGCTTGGCTCGCAGGCTGTCGGCTCCTTACTGTGGGATTGATTTGGGATGAGAGGGAGAAAAGGTGACGGTTCAGGCTCGCTGGGGAGATCTGGGTCACAGCAGCTGGCTCGCCCAGAGTCGTCGTCTCTGAAGCCGATGGTGAGGGGAGAGCAGTTAGAGGACAGGGACCGCTCCATGAGGCAGTCCGTGTCCAGGTCTGTCAGTCTCTCGTTCTGCTCCTCAATGTCCAGATCGATGAACTCCACCCAGGGGTCGTTGTTGTACAGCTCCGGCCTCAGATCAGGGGGGCCGCCCAGGATGGACGTCAGCTCCCTCAGCTTGCCTTTCTGTGAGATTAAGAAAACAGAGTTGCTGCAGTCAAGAGGCCACATTCACATGCAGAGTTTCCCACACATTCATTTATTTGTTGACTATAGCTTGTCTGCACTGGCTTCCTGTGATACTTTGAATTTATTTCAAGGTCCTCCTTGAATGTAAAGCTCTTTATGGACTCGGATCAAGCTAAATTGCTGACTCTCTTGTCAACCATTTACCTTCAAGAAAACTGTGATCGTCTGCTGCTGGCTCATGAAGTATTTTAAAAGAAAGCTACATCTGTGATACTCTTCTCTTTAACACTAAAACTCTTCTTTTTTTACACTTCACACTGCCTGTTTTATGTCCATTTCCTCTGTTTTTAGGTGAAGCACTCTTATGTTTTTGTTATTGTTATTATAATTTCATCTGCTCAATAACAGAGTTTCATTACATTACTCTATGCTGATGATCTTCCCAATTGATGTCACAGTTTGTTTTTGCACTAGCTGTAGGTTAAGGTTGTAGAGTTTTACCTAATCATAATGTTTTGCCCTAGTTTACGTATCTTTTTGTTGTTTGGTGATTATTGTTGGCTATTTTTAGGTGTTAGATAGGAGTACTTTTCCACTGACAGGCCAAAGAAAGTGAAAACATAACTTCCTGCAACAAAATTAATTAGTTAGTGTGGACTTTACACAGAAGTAGCTAATTTGAACCTTAGTCTCTGTAGTGCAAACTAACATTGACACAGCTTTACCATCAAACTAACTAATCTGAAAATATTGTTTAGAGCTTGCATAAGGCTGGTGCAACAAGCTGCTGTACATCCTGAACTTCTTTCAGGTTAACCCTAGGGAAGGGTACAAGAAGTAGTTTAAGTGATTACTAATATACATACAAGATTGATCTGTTTTTCTTATATTTGAATTTTTTTCTTTATGGATTGTGTGCACAAGTGAAAAAATGTGGTGTCACAGCCATGACATCCTGAAAAACTATGTTAGTCTGGAAATATTACTTTCTGAAAAATTACATTTGAAATGCAGGGGTTGTACTGGCATGGGCAAGATTGGGCGAGATTCTGAACCCCAGTTTACTCCTGTGTGAGTGGCTGTAAGTGTTTCAAAAAACTGAATAGCAGGTGGCACCTTGTTCAGCTGCCTTGGCCAACAGTGCATAAAGCCTGCGTGTGTGTAAGGGGGAATGTGACCCAAAGTGTGAAAGCGCTTTGAGTGGTTGATTGACTAGAAAAGCGCTATACAAATGCAAATTAATTTACCACTCACTTTTATGTGTAGTGTGCTGGTATATAGACAAATCATGGTCTGGCAAAAAAACATGTTACTCAATACCTTGAGCAGCTCAGGGTCAATTCCCCTGATTTTAGGTCCAGGAACAGGAGGCAAAAGAATCACCATCAACCTTAGTGAGGAAAAAAAAAATGAAATTTGACATTAACACATGACTGTCAACAGCAAACAAAAACGCACTTGACTTTAGACCTCAGATTTAACATTGAAAATCAGATATGCAGAATGTCTCACAGTTCAACATTTTTCAGTGACATAGAAAATGAGTTAATTTGTTCAAGGTTGAAAAGGCCACACAGTGTGCTGGTCACTGAGCAGCATTCTTCACTTTCTCCTTTCTAAAAGCTTTTCAAAAGCTTCTAGTTCAACAAAGACACGCTGATGGATGTAAAATACTTACTTTTGCTGCTGCGATATGATGACTAACATCAAGATGGTCACAAGACACAAGGCACCAAAGACAAGCAAGGCCACCACCGGGAATCTGGACACTGTGGGAAGAAAATACAAAATTCACACTGTATAACCATAAAAATAGAAAAATGAAAAAAAATGTAATGTTTGTTAAGGTTTTATAGTGAAAAATGTATAAATTGCAGAAGCCCTTTTCAGACATGAAATACATAACATTGCCAGTTTTATCTATCTGTTTTGGGGATATTTTGTAAATTTTCAATGAGCTAAAATCTGCTAGATGACACAAAACGTGTATTTGCACATAGACTGTATATAAAGATACATATCCAATTTATGATTTTGTAAATTAAAAAAAAAAAATCAGATTTGCCTGTGTATCCATTTGTATCTACTCTCTCTAAATTTGGACGTTTTTGATGCAGTGCAGCCGGCAGAGCTCTTCATTTGTTCATTATTTTTTCCACAGCAGCAGTTTGTCACTCACGGGGTGGATAATTGCTTTGTCAGTTACTTTTAAAGTACTTTTAAATATATATGTATTCCAGTAACACTCCTAATAAACAGTTGACCTCCAATCTTATAGAGAAGCTAGCATAGCTGTAGATTCTGTCCAAAATAAATAAAACCTTTGAGCTAGAAAGTCATTTATTTTAGTTGGCCGTGTTCTTTTACAGCTGCCATTTTTGTTTGGGCAAATAAAAGGAAGCATGCCTTATCAAACAGTTGAGCTTTTACTGTTTGCCAGAGGGAATCATTTCTATAGCAGAAGGACAGAAGAGTCTTTATGCAATATGTATGTCTTCAGAAGATAAGAAATACTGAGATATTTGTAAATGATTTGTAAGTAAAATGGCACACTGTAGCTCATGACTGCAAAATTCTCAAATATTAAGGCATAAAATTGAGCTGGATTCATGCATGGGTACTGGTACACTTTGATAACAGCCTTAAGAGGATCAAACAGGTATAAACTGGAATATAATTTATTTTTTCATACAGTAAAGCTGATGCTCAGCAGAAGAAGGGAGGAGCTCTTAAGTGAACTGTACGCAGATCTATTCACAGTGACAAGGACACTCAGCTGCAGCCTCTTCAGATACCATGTGAAATTGAAAAACCTCTCTGACAGCATGAGTAACAGCTTTGTCCACCCAGCCTGTAAACACTACAGTGAGTGTTTACCTTTGTGAGTGTTTACCTTTAGATGGAACGTGCACAATTACAGAGTCGCTGAACTCTCCAAACTCTTTTCCACCAAACCGTTTGCACCGGACCCGAACCTCGTGATCAACGTTAGTTTGAAGCCCATAAATGGAGCGATGTGTGCTTTTTACAAGCTCGGCCTGTGGCGAAGAGAACAAGGTTCAAATCCAGACGCAGTTCTGCAGAATCACAGTGTCCTCTATGACACATTCAAGCTTCCTTTGGCAATAGAAGTGATGACGCAATGATACTAAAATGTAACTGCACGCTAAAATAAAGCTTTAAAGACACCAACCGTTTCCCACAGGTCAGAGGTGACTTCGCGGTATTGAACCTCGTACTGCAGCGTCATCCATCCCATCCGCACGTCTGCAGACTGCGGCGGCTTCCAGCTCAGCATTATGTCATAATAAGTGCCAGTCAAACTCACATTCAGCAGAGTCCAGTTCACGCCGAATGGAGGATCCGGTTGCACTGCAGGCCAGAAAATAGTTCTATCATCAACAAAACTGTGTTTTAACTCAACAGTGTGTTAATACAATTTACACACATGGACTCAGGCTGTAATACATAGAACAATCCAGACTGACCCTTGTGTCAAGATCACTGAACTTTAGACTACATGGACAAAAGTATGCGGACACCTCAAAATTACATCCACATGTGATTGATGAACATGTCATTCTAAAACAATAGCTAATATGCTGCTATGAAAACCTTTACTGGTTTTATGCTTCTAGTTATAGCGATGTCACAAGAACCGAAACTAATGCTACTAATCTTGGGGTCATTATTTTATATACAATATTTATTTTACAAGATTACATAAAATACACATAACATAGCATTCATACTCGCAGTTCTACCAAACACATTACAAAACCAACCAACACACAAAAAATACTAAAAACTCAAAGACTGTCTAATATATACAGTAGCTCTACATTATTATTTATCTCTTTAATGTTTGAGAAAATAAACTACCAGGAAACTTATTGACAAAATCACAGGAAAAATTAGATAGCTAGCTCAAAGTGGATTTCATATCTCCAAGACCATTAATGATTAAAGATTAAATTCTTCCAGACCTGATGGGGCTGTAAAAACGCCTAAAAGTGTTGTAATCTGATGATAAATGCCAAATGAAGAGAAAGAGCGCCTACCAGCACAAAGAAACATATTTCATTCGGAAATTTTGAGGTCAGAGCTAAAGGGACCCCTTTGAAATGGCCATGCCGTTTTCCATCGCTGAAATTTAGCCTAACTTTGGAGCATTTTTCTGCCCAATACCTGAGAAGCTTGCATGACATGGGTCTTCTAGTGTCGTATGATACCAGTATCATCACTTAAAACTTAGCCAATCATCAGCCAATTAAAGATACGAAAGTCAGCCAGCACTTAATGTGATTTTAAAAAATCAACACGTTCTGATCTTAATCGCATCGTGATGAACGCGTTAACGCTGACAGCCCTGCAAATATATCATTGTGACAAATTTACAACATCTACAGCTGCCATGATGCTTTGAGAACGTCCAAATAAATTAGACTCATGGGATATGTTGTAGCCGTACATATTCATTTATCTAAAAATATGGACAAAAAAATCTCAGAAAAAGCTCTTCAGACAGGTTGCAGAACAGGAGCTAAATCTGGAAGTTGGGGAAGAGCATTGCTACTTTTCTAGGTTACAAACAAATCCTGTTTTTAAACTTTTGAGTGGAAACTAAGTGGAATATGGGAAAACCTATCGTGGATTTTTTTTATCAACTTTTTCTAATCTCGATCATAACAGCTGGTCAGCGGGGCAGTTAAACTCACCGATGTCTTCAACGAGGAAAACGATCTCATCATAGAGGACGGTGTCATCCCTCGAGCGGAGCTGGACATTGTAATTTGTCCAGACGGACGTGTGGTTCTCATTGAAAAAGCATTCATTGGGCCTGTCGGTGCTGTAGTGCGGACACTCGCTCCACTCTTTAAGATTAGCGAGGAGGCGTCTGAGACAGAAGGAAACACAGCAGCATGAATGAGAGGAAAGAGGCGACAGGAAGCACCTGTGCATTTATTCAAAAAAACCTACTCAAAGCAGCTTCTAAACATTTTAGATCTCTTCACAGCTATTAATATTAACAGGGTGTTGTAGCTTTTCTAAAACCAGTAGCGGGCCTTAAAAATTTCAAGTTTGACTTGAAGGTGATACTGAAGTAAAACTAATTGGGTTGGTTAAAATTAAAAGTGTTTATCCTCCAGGGTGCATGAATGTGGTCAGTAAATTTACTGCCAAATTGCCAGTTAGATTCTGAAATATCTGATTGAAAAAGTCCTGATTCGTTTCAATTTAATTTAGGGCTGGACAATATATCCATATTATATCGATATTATGAGACTAGATATCACACATTTTGGATACCGTGATACAGTGATGTAATTTCTGAGCTTATCAAATAATCTACAAATTAAACAATATATAACTGTGGGCATAATATTTGCCTTCATAGGAATTGGTGGGTTCGGGACCAAATACCAGACAGGGTAGGGAAGCTAAAATAACTAAAATATTGAAAAATAAAGAATAATACAATAAAGAATAGTGCCATGGTAAATCATTCAACCAGCATCTTTATGCAATTTCATAGCCTTTTGGTGTGCCTTTATACATTCACTAACCCAAGTTATTTATTGTTAACGATTCGATAAGAAAGAAACATGACTATGCCCTCAAATATACTAGTATCTAACAACTAAGTGTTAGCCTGACCTGGACTTTTGCCTTGTCAACACAAAGTGAGCAGGTATGCTGTTTGCCAGATAAGGCTCAGACAGGACCATGTGCAGGTTTGAGTTGTAAAGGCAGCGACCCTGCTTGACCTTGAAACTGTGGGTGAAGAGGGACTTACGGGTTTACGACTCTAACCTAAATTCACTTGCATTTTGTAACAACAAACATTTGTTTCTTTTCTTTCCTTTTCAGACACAAAATAACTACACATGTAATCCAGTTCTTTCTCTTTTTGTTTGTTCGTAAGATTCATCTTTGTCTCTTTATCTGCAGTACAAATGCTTCGTATTGCAGTGTATTAGAGCTGCAGTAGTTAGTCGTAGTTGTCATAGTAGTTGTCTACTAATGAAATAACTGGTACTTAATTAATCTGTTTGACTAATTTAAATTCTCTGATTCCAGCTTCTTCCATGTGAATATTTTCTGTTTTCTTTTCTTCTATGTGACAATAAACTCAGACAGACATTTAAAGACATCATCTTGGGATTTTGTAAACACTGCTTGACATTTTTCACCACTTCTAACATTTGATAGACCAAACAACTGATCGATTTATTTACAATGAATTGGATGCTATGATCAAAACTATAGACTCCTGTGTTTTACAATTTACAATTTACAATTTGTTACCCATGATTTATTTACTATGACTTATTTATTGAGTTTGCTTCTTTTATTATGTACTTTTTGTGTACTTTGTATGTACTATTTCTGTTGAAGTGTTCACTTTGTTGGGTACTGGGGTTGAAAATTCAGTTATACCAATGTGTAGAGCATCAGATTTCACGGATTAAAATGTGCGTTGATTTTACATGGTCGCTGTCAATTAAACAGGTAAACAGAATAAATACCTATTCATTACATGTTTTTCATACATATACTTTTTATTTGATTTTCTTTTAAATTGTACTCTCTTAGACTTTGTATTAGTTTGAATTATTACGATTCTCTAATTTATGTATATATATTTCAATTATTATTATTCTAAGATTTTAGATAAATATTCTTATAAAAGTATTTATTTATTCATATTTTATTTAACTTATTTATATATTTACATATTTTCTTCATGATTTTTTTTCCTTTTCTTCAATGGAAAATGTTTAAAAAGCCTGGATAGTCAAGGCTTTTATCTTTTGTTGTTATGACTTTTTTTGTCTGGTTGTCTGGTTGTATCTACATAAAACAATAAAAAAAAAAAACTAGCCTCTTCTCATTTTTTGCCCCTTTTTGAAATCTGTCATCCTAAGTTGCTTAAACAGACAGAAAAAGCAAATTTCTGTCAGTAAGCGAAGTTTCCAGCTTACTTTTTGTTCCAGTAGAATAAGCGGAGATCTCCTGGCTTGGAGACACTCGGGGAGGTGCCGACATTCCATCTGCAGTGGAAAGTCTCCATGTTGGCAGAGACGCAGCCAGTGAGGTGTGGGAGTATCTCAGGGGAGACTGGAGTGAACACAGACAGAAAGGAAAAAAGACGGAGAGCAAAATAATTACATGTCTAATCATCATTTACTTTCTTTTCTTTGCCACAACTGTTATGACTCATTGCTGCCTTTAAGGGTGGGCTGGGCTACCCTTTGAGGACACGATAATATCTGTAACCTAAATCCAGCGAGCAGCCCAGCCGCAGGGCGAACATCAGCTTTTTCCTGGAAGTCATTTTATTGCTCTTCAAGCGAAAGCTGCAGCTGGAGAGTTCACTGCCACGGCTGTCGGGGAATGAGCTGTTTGCTTTCTCAGTACTCTGTGCACACAAAGTACTACTTGGATCCTGTTTGACTTGCTGCATAAATCCAAGCTATGTGTGCACAGAGCACGTTTCTACAATTTTCGTGCAACAGATCCTAGCCGTGTCCCATTTCCCACCTGAAGTGTTCTCTGTGTCAATGGGACACAATGAAGTATAATGAAAATACTCTGTATAAATACAATAAAACTACTTTGGGTGTGCTGGGGATGAAAACTATTATCCCACAGAAATAGTTGCATTATGAGTAATGTAGGCTCTGGCCTAAGGAAGGAAAATGTGTGTGAAAAAAAGCAGAAACATCTACAATCTGTGGGAAAATACTCATATGCTACTAGTGCTATCTAACCATGCAGGTAGAACTGTTTTTTGTTCTATTTATTATAGAATTTATTTTAAGGTGGTCATAACATTGAAAAATGACTTTAAAAAACTCAACAGCAACAAAACACCACTCAGGTCCCTCCACAGAACATAGATTTACGGTTTTCATGGGTACTATTGCTTCCAGTGGAGCAGTGGGGTTTTTTTTGTGCAGGACGTTTTGGTCTTGACTTTCATGCTACTCTTTGGAACAATAGCTGCAGACATGCAGAGACTTTCTGCTTGGAGGTGGTGAATTTACAGCTCACAGCAACTAATATTGATGCAGTTTTTGGCTTTTGTTTGATATCTAGTGTCTGCAAAAAATGTTGCACATTTATAACCTGTCATTAGTGCTGTTAGCTTGTTTACTATATTGAATGCTGCTGTCACATTAAACATCTTGTGGAGCCCGTTTACACTTTAAAACTTTTTCTTTTTAAATTACTGAGCGCAAAAGGTCAGTACAAAAAAATTAACAAAAACAGAGTATTGACTGGCGATGCATACATGGGGTACATGGAGACAGAAGACAAGACCTGACAAGACAGGACAAGACAGGACAAACAAACAAACCAAAAAAATATAAATAAATTATGAGGCACGGTGGTATTTTTATTATTAATATGCAAACCAGTTATTTTACTATGCTATGAGTGGTTATTGAGTCATTCGTGTATATGTGTTCAAGTGCATGCGTGTGCGTGCAGCTGATATGAATAATGATAATATATAATACTGCATAAAACCAAAAATACATCCTCTCATATTTGTATATGATTCGCATGGCACAATTCTTGAGTTGAGTAAAGCCCTAAAAAATAATATGCATTGCAAGATTGGCCATTTTGGTGGAACACAATTGAAATACATAAATTAATAATTTTTGCAACTTGCCAGGTACATTAATTAGCAACACTTCCTCAATGTGTTACTAGAAAATGTATTTAGCTCTGCATCAAGGTTCTCTCAAAACTAGTTTGTGGTTTCAAATTAATTGTATATAAACATAATTTCTTGGAGACAGGGATGATTTTTCTAGAGCATTTCACAGTCTACACAAGTGGATAGTTTTCCGAGAAATCTGTCTGCACGATTAGCGACTTTACCACTAGTGTTAAGTGAGGAAATACATGTTTCATGGATGAACGGGCCCTTTAAACAAAGCGCTGACGGCGCCTTTTGCCTTTCTGTTAAGTAAACACTGCTGATTGTACTGCCAAGAGGCTTCGTGATCAATGATTCTGGGGACAGCCGCAGCAGGCAGCTGACCACATCAACATGTCAGAGGGGGACAACACATGAGCCCACGCTGGCTGAGAGACGTGCGAGGACAAGATGGCTCCCTCACAGCTAAGAGGCAGCGCTCGGAGCCGTTGATGAATACCTCTGGCCCGCTTAGGGTGCTTCAGGGAAGGGGAGTTACGGGTTAAAAATAACCTGTTTACCAGATCCCGGACTCCTCCTCGGAACTCTGCTTAGCTCAGGATTAACAGAAAAATCAATTTGACACTCAGCTATGTGGCGCATTTGAGTGGCTCGCTTCAACATGATACATGAGGACATTTGGATGGTTTGCAGGTTGTGTGTGTGACAGGGAAAATACATAGTACTGATTTATTGCACATTTAGGGTGTGTATTTGAATACTTACAGATGCTACTTTTGTGCTAAGTACCATTTTGACATACTTAGAGTTGTAAGATATGACAATTATCTCACAATTTAATTTTCCCTTCTACAGAGGATGCTATTTCTTTTGTATCTCTTTTTCATAAATGAGGGCAAAACAAAGGGCAGGACTACATGGAAATCTTAGAGCGACAGGATTGCATCAAAGGGATGAAATAGCTCAAGCATGAAAATGTATCTTTTGACCTTGGGAACAGAATCATCTCATCTCAAAAGCTCACCGCTAGTAATGAAACAGTTTGTCTGGCTTTTCATTTGTGGGGTTTTTCAGACACAGACATTCAGATCTGAGCTCTTCATCAGTACATGGACGTGTCACCAACATTTGTAGTTGTGCTGAATGAGATATCCCAGGGACATTTATCCGCTATTCTGTCTTCAACAAATGACATTTATATACGTGGCAATGTTTTTTTCTCTCTTTCTTTATTTTGATGTGCCCTGTTTATTTACTGCATGGCGATGGTGGGTAGGTGGAGGGCGTGAATGGTGGGCGTACAGAGAACAGCGGTTTGCATCCGGAGACCCACTTGTGGTTTGGCTTAGCCAACAAAGCACTTTGATTCAGGGACATATTGTGGTTTTGGTTAGGGAAGTAAACGTTGCTTCTGGTTAAAGTTAGTGTTGACATTTTCTGTATCAAACCAAGACCTTTATATATCCCTTACCTTTAAGTACAGTGAGGGCCTTAACATCATGCTTTAGCTGATATGAGCCGAATGTCAGTGAACATTTACCGAATACATTCTGCATCAACATTTAAGACCTAGTGTCCTGCGATCGTCCGATCTTTTAATTGTTTAATTGTTGCAGCTCTTAATTATAAATGAAGTGTTTTGGTGCCCCGGCCCACAAAATCATATCCCAGATGTACATGCATGATTTGTACAGACCCCAGCAAAAATGATTTTTCTTCTCTATATTTTCAGAAAAAAAAATGTTTTTAATTGTTCAGACTTTTGCAGCCCTAAAATGCAGGACTTCTACTTATGAGTATTTTCATATTGTGATGTTGCTGTTTTAATTAACTATTTGATCCAATTACTTAACCCACCACTGAGGGTGAGAAAGGTTGATAAAGAGAACCAAAAAAAGTGTATTGCTCATGACACCTAATACTGACCAAGACGAGTCCACTTTAACACTCTAGATCAACTTGCACACCTTCGTTTTTGTGCTTATCAAAGTAAGTGCTCTTTTGTTTGCTCAAGAACAGCCATGCAGAGTTCACTCCGGGTGTAAGCAAACATGTGAGCTGTAGACGGCGAGCACTTTCAGAACACAGCCATCAGAGCGACAAAACACACAGTTTACAAGATGTATATCAATTTACAGCATATTCTCATTACAGCACTCCTCCTTCTGCCGCAAGCCTATGAGGTAAACATGTTTACAGCATGATCTTTCTCCGAGTGCCGCCAACAAAATCTATTTCAGAGTGAAACAAAACATCCTCCCTCAATCTGTTATGATAAGCCGAGAAGCACTTCCTTTCAGCTGTGATTTCGAGGGGAGCAGGAAATAGCAGCTAGTATTATAACCTTTAAAGGACTCTCTCAACCTTCAGCAGACCCTGTAAATGATCAGGTAGAACTCAGCTTGTTGTCTTGAGTGTGTTTTTTTTTTTTCTTGCATTATAGCACCTACTCGCTTGTGCACAGTTGGTGGGAAGCTTTCATTAATGTCTTTCCTTTGAGTACACAAAGGCAAACGGTTATTTAGAGAGTCACGTGTTTGGACATCAATCAGTACACTCTCAGGAGGAAAGACCTCATCCTCTGCATTTAGAAAAGGCCATTTCCTTCCTTGGCTAAAAGCCACAATGCTCTCAAAAATCATTTCTAAACCTTTTACTCACCTAACAAGCCTCATGGGCAAAACATAGATGGAGAAAATGACTGTGTATGGCTCAAAGTATAAAGCGACAGTATGGCCTCGTAATCACATCAAGAACCAATGTCCTGGTTCTGAGTGATATAAACTGTGGTGCTCAGATGGGGAGGAGAAGAAACACGTGTTCACCCCTGCAGGGACCATTCAATTTGTGGAAGTTGTATCTCCGGCGATTGGTGCTCCAATAAATTTGAAGGTGAGGAGATTATTTTGAGCAACAGGTGCTCCGAAAGTCCCAGTCACTCTCTCACAGACACCTGCAGCTGACTGAGACTCCCTGGTTCAATCGTTAGTACAAAAGATACTTTACAAAAGACCTGCTTTTTTGATAAAAAAAAGAAAGCCTGTGCACATATAAGAAGAGAGCACCACTTCAGTTAGAGACATCCACTCACTAATCTTAAAAATCCTGTTGCCTGCACCACTAACAGTGAGCTACAAAATACACTTTGCAGAAACCTGATAAAAGATTTAGAAGTTTAAATCAGTTCACGTCAGATTCTGGGCCAATTTGGAGTAATTTAGCTAAATAAGTCATACTAAGAGCCTTTTTGAGTACGCTGAATTATGCACATCTTTCTGTTCCAGCAGAGAATAATCTTTTTTTTTTTTTAAAAAATGGTCTTGGAGCAACATGAGCCCTAGATTACTTATACACAAACCGCTCTACTTAGTAATATTAGCTACAAATCACTCCATTAAGCTTGCACTATAGGATGCAAATTGCTCTAATAAATGTGTACTTATAGGTATACATTGTTCTATTATGTTTGTGCTATACTTTAGAAACTGCTCTACATGATGAGTTTGAGTAGTTAGCCACCAGCAACTTGTGTGCCGTCGGAGGTATCCAATCGCTGGTAGCTGCGGTCACTGGGTTTTGCCTAGTTGCCGCCCATTCAAAATAAAGAAGGCAGTAGCTGAAACCACCACAAGCACATTATAATTTTAAAAAGAATCAAATAAAAACATTATTATTACAAAACATTCAACTTGCAAGTAAGAAATTTGTAGCCAGCAAGCACAACTAGGCTGTCTTTGAATACATCACTCAGGCAGATACCTCTTCTTAAAAAATACTGACATCATGAGCTTATTGAATTTCTGTATGTTCTTCAGTTACATGTAGTTTTTCCCAGCAGGCAAGCAGCCATTAATCACAGCAAAACCAGTCCGGTTTCAATCACTCATTCATAAATCTGCAGGCTGTTAAAGTCCGCAAACTTGCCACCAAATCTGCATTTAAAAGGCACTACACAAACTTAGCTGAGGCACCATTGATTTCAATGAGCCATTTGGCAGCAAGTTGAAAGCTTTCACTCCCGTTATGCCACAGGGGGAAAACATGCCACAACACGACAGCCTTGTCCATAAAAAACAAAAATAAGTGGCAGGATAAGAGGAGTGGAGGGGAACGCTCTGTCCACACTTCCACTCAAGTACTGACAGCGTTACGTAACAAGACGAGGCACAGGATGTCCACGAGTGACTTAAATGGTTAGTGCAAACTTAGTTTCTATGTGTGGATAAAATACAACCCATGTATGCAAATACGCAGCCTTTCTGCTGCCACTGAGGGGCTGTTTGGTGGAAAGGGGGGCCTCTACACACTAAACAGCTTCCTATTGTTCTGCGGTGGAGTACTCTCTGCACTCCAGAATTCCTGGGAAGCCACTTCACTGGAAATCTGCTTGGTGTTCTCTCCGGCTGCGTGCTGAGTGCTTCGCTGTTGTGCAACACTTTTCATATTCATTTTAATGCCAAAACAGCGCAGTAACCATGCAACTGTATATGTTTATATCATTTTTGATTGAAACATTGTCCTGTGGCCCACTGAAAGCAGATTTATCTATAAACAAACAGTTCCATCTGGTGTTGTGTAATTTTGATTACAACCCAGATAAATAAACAAGAATTGAAAATCTGGCTCCGAGGAGGCAACAGATGTCAATATCAAGCATAAAAGTTGCAAACATAAAACATGTTAATGTATGTCATATAAAAACATAGTTTAAAATACCAACACATGGTTTAGGTGCCAAATAAATATCAATATTCATAAACATACCTTGCTCAGAGGCTGATTCCAGCGCTAAGGCAGTGAAGATGTGAAGGAAGAGGAGCATGGTGGGAGCGGCAGCCATGGTGTTGAGCTGTGGAGGAAACATGTGGCGAATGTTAGTGCTGTCCACCCATTTAAACCACACAACTCCTGCAGGCCCAGCCCACTACCACCATTCAACACTCCTTAAGTTTCTTCAGGAGAGAGGCTGGGAGCACCCTTGATTAAATTGTGTGAAGTCCCAGACGTATGAAGTGTTTCAGATAAAAGCAGTCATCAAATGACTGAATGTTGAAGTTTGTTAACCACGCTCCAGTGCACACACAGCAGCTTATCACTTAGATTATTCTATATCGTAGCATTCAGCTGGAAGTTCCCGCTTTGCAAATATTTTGCTGAGGACTTGAAATATGAACTCCTTATAGGACAAAAACCCAAGAGACCCCTTTATGCCTTCTAAACCCGTTAAACCTGTTGCGCTGAACAACAATCACTGTTGTACTGCTTTAAGATTTTCAGGTTCAGAGCTTGCAGTTTATTTGTCTTTTGTATTTTTAGTCATGCCTTTGGTTGCTTTAAATAGGATCTATTTTTAGATTTCGATCAAAGTCACTTGACACTAACTGAAATCTGGTCTCCGTTTTTATACTCAAAATGACACAAACTCCTTTCAGGACTTCACACTGGCACTTTTAACTTTTTTCATAACAAATAACCTTTCTTTTGTCACCAAAATTGGCACATATGCATGTTTTAAATTCTGCAACTGTCAACTTCTTTTAGCATCACTTCAACTGCTACATTACTGCAACTTCACTTCATGCTTAAGCTGAAATTGTCACTTCAGCTTCATCGGTTCACACTTTTAGACTTTTCAGCACTTTAATTTTAACTGCCACTTCAACTTCTTTGAGAAGTCTTTTTCTCAATCTTTTTCAGTGTTTACACTTCAACTGGCCTTCTTTATGCTTTCACTTCAATAAATACTATGCTTCAACTACATTCACTGAAATTTGCACTGAAAAAAATGGCACTTCCATTTTAACTGTAACTTCAGATACAACTTAATCTTTATTATCTTCAGTTTTTAAAAAATTAAATCCCCAGTGACTCTCTGCCTCAGAATAAAAATATTTCGAATGTTTTAACATCTACATTTCCTTCAAATAAGATAAACCTGCCCAATGTTTCACATCTTTTCCCATGTAATGTAAAATCACATTGAAAAAAACAAGAGATGAGTAATAGCACACTGCACTTATTGAACAGCGGGGAGCAACAGCAGGTCTAAATAAAATTGCAGCATGTTTTATTCATATTTTCTTCGTGGTATTCACACTGTTTATCTTTTCTGGAAAGAACATTTTTCCTGTAAATGTGACTACCATCACCAGCCAGCGTTGCAGGGTTCCTGCCAGCACACGTGAAATCCATCTCTAGTGCATTCTCGACCTCATATAAATCTTGTTTATGGCTCCTTGTACGGTAATGTAATTTGTACAGGATTCATATTATTTTCATTCTGCAGAGCAGAGGTTTTTTTTAGTTGGACGCGTTGCGATTACAATTTCCAAGGCATTTCTCATCCTGATTTATCATTTAAATTATCTTTAAAAACAGTATATGTAACAGGTGTATTATTTATAGTCGATTCTCATATTTCTTAATTTATAATAATTTATAATTTAGATTAATTTATTTCTGTAATATTTGTGATTTGCTTGATTTAAAACAGCTTGATTTACAATGAAGCTTTCGCTTCAAACTCTCATCTTATGAAAAATGTGAAACACTGTTGATTTACACACAGTTAGGACCAGACAAGTGTTTACATTTTGGGATGTCTCATGCTGATAAGACACACTAACAGACTCAACTTGCTGCACATGGCAAAAACTGTTGATACGAACATGTGTGAACTCTACATATTCAAGGTCGTAACACAAAGTCTGGGAAAACCTTGTGGTGAAATCTGGAAAATGTGTTTCATTCCCAGTTCGTCCTTATTACTTTTTATTTGTTATCTGTACATGCTTAAAGAACCCTTCCAGTGAAACATTTAAACCTTGTTAATGTGTCCATATGTTTTTTTTATATGCTACAAGTCATATGAGCAAAATAAGCCCTCAGCACCATAGCTGAGCAACCCAAAACTGTTCCTGATAAGTCAACTTTATAAGCATCATGACAATTTTTGGAGTGAAAACTGAGGGAATGGGACATAAAAAAGAGAAACCCTGCTGTAAGATGACATAAAACATGCTCCTGTTTTAATATTACATTAAAGAAAATTGTACAAAATGTACATAGATGCCACGCTGAAACCATTGTGATTATGTGTGTGTATTCACCGTCTCATTGGTTGTTGATGTTTTGGAAAAGAAAACTCAGATACACAATGATGAGAAAAAAAACGTTTTTGTATTAGGCTAGATGTGGTTCACTGTGAAGACAGGGGAGCTCCCTCTCAGGTAAAAAGCATGCCAACGGTTGTAAGTTTTTCAGTTTCTATGTAGCTCTTTGTTTTTTCTGTTTTTTTTGCAGAATTATGTGCAGTATTTATGAGACCATGGTGGAATGAGTATGCACCAACCACAAGAGAATATTATGTCGAATTCGGATGTCGGATTATGTTGGTCAAAGGTTTAAATGTTTTCATTGTTATGTTTTGTTTTTGTCACAAATTCATCAATTAAGGTTAATTAAAGGCATGGATAATCATATCTGAGAGAAGGCAGACGATCTCCAAAACTCTGCAACTCAAAACAATCCAGACAATCCATAAATAGCACAACAGGTAAGAAAAAAAAACATGTATTTATGATTTGGGGGTGTCCCCTTTAAAAAGCTGTTACATTACTTTGCCACCTGTAGATTTGGCAAAAGTAAACCTCACCTAACCCTTTGAAACCCGGAGCGTCATCACTTTCCTTGTTCTGCCTTCAGACACCTTTCAAAAATATTTAAATGTGAGCAAATTGGTGCCTTTTTTTTCCAAAAACATTTTTAAAAAGTGATGAGCCACTTGCTAAGAAATATTTGACAGATTAGTAGATTTATGATGTAGATTTGTGAATTGTATTTTTTCTCCTTTTGTGTCTGCAACTTTGTGTTTTTCACTGCCGACTGTGCCGACTGTCTTGGCTAGGTCTCCCTTGAAAAAGAGATACTTCATCTCAATGGGACCTGTCTGGTTAAATAAATAAATTGAAAGAAATTATAATGAAAACATATTCTTAAAAAGCTTTGGAGGTCTGTCTAGGGACAAAAGAAAAGCAAATATTTATAATTATCATAATTACATACTTATAATTGTTAAATAATTAAAAATGTTAAGCACTTGTCCATAACACTCTCCTTTGCTTTTTTGTAATGAATTTTCAGGTCATTTTCTTGTATTTTTAAGTTATTTCTTGCCAATTCTGGGTCATTTTTCGTGGTTTGTTGCTTTTTTTCCACGTTTTTGAAAGAAATCAAGCCAACTTGCTCAGGATTCAGTGGTCTAACCTTTTCTTTACATTAGTTTCAGCTTAATGAGTTTGTTTCACAGCCTGTTTTTCTCAGTGAGCTCTCTGAGATTGTGCAAGATTTGTGGAGGCAAACGTAGATACAAATAAAAAGCTCTGGCACGATAACACGCAATAAAAAGTACGACCTGCCTGTACTGTAGTACTTTAAGGTACTTCATATTTCAGTGTATGGTGTGTCAAACGCAACATACAGCTGCACAAACACTAAAAAAACACGCAGGAGAAGTAACTCACCGCTGAGGTGAAGTGGACAGCAGTCTGCTCTCTGAAGGTCTCACAGGTTCGCCTGACAAAACAACAACAACACCGAAATCTCACAAAAACTGATCAACTCCACGTTTCCCCTGAACACACCGCGACACACTCTTACAAACGCAGCCGGGAATGTGTTCAAACGAGCTCCATTCAGGGTGCTAACGCTGTCGAAGAAAGCCAGCCCCTCTGCCCGGAGGTGTGTGTGTGTGTGTGTGTTTGGAGCTGCAGCAGCACAGCTGTTACACACACACACACACACAAACTGTGAAGATAGAAAAAAGGCGCCATCTGTCGGTGGAGTCTGGGTACAGCAGGGAAAACTAACATGAACTTCACTAAGAGGTAAGAAGGTAAAAATAACGTTTATATCTTGAAATGAGCTGTTAAACTGGTATATTATATTAATAACTATATTTCCATTTGTTTATACTTACCTGTGTTTTTGTTGCCTTAGAATGAGACGTTTCTGTCAGCTGTCTACGTCCTCCATAGCTGCCATATTGTATCTACAATAACAAATTAAAAATGGTTTATTTGCGTTTTTGCTTCATCTTGCCTCTTCATGCTCTGTTTCATGTTTAATCTTAAAAAAATCTGTAAAAAACAGAAAGTAGAAAAACAACACCAGAATCCTTTTTGAACTTATTCGGTAAACAAACATAAGTGTTTCATGTCCAAAAAGGAGAAAGAGGAAATTAATTATCGAATCCTTCCTCTTTTCTTTATTAATTATTTAGGTCCTCCATGACTTAACGTGTTTAGAAAAGCATTTCTTCTGTGTAAATTTGTTAAATGTACTCTGACTTGTACAGTGCAAGTTCTTATTTTTCCATGTGTGGATGGAAACTACAATCAACCCAACAAAGGATAAATAAAAAATGGAATAAAGCTCAACTGCTGCATTTCTCTACTTCACAGTTGTAACTACATGAAATGAACGTGTTTCTCAACGGTTTTAAGGGCAGTATTTCTCAGCCTGTGGAGTCACATTTCAGGTCATTCACTCTTTGGTACATGTGAGTCTCACCCACTCACATGCCAGCAACTTGTTGTTTTAAAGACTCTTGGGACCTCCCACACGCTCTCCACATACTTTGCATAGCACACACACACACACACACACACACACACACACACACACACACACACACACACACACACACACACACACACACACAGAGAGAGAGAGAGTCTTAGCTTTGGTAAATAGTATTTACTGTAAGTGTATTGTGAAAGGCAAATGTTTTTTATTGATTTTCTTAAACTTATGGGGGTATGGGAAACAAGCTGCAAGCACAATGTTAGAAAGCAAACACTTCCCAGTTTAGACATCCAGCAGACACGGGGCAACATTATCATTAATTTGGAGTCATTTTTTTGGCAATGTGGTGTAGTGCAATATTCAGACTTCATAAAGTCGCCATATCTTATCAGTCTCAGAGTAGGAGATCCTGCAGGTCATGTTTTAGACAGGAATGTAGAATTACTGGGGTCATGAGGTCAAATTCCCCCTTGCTGAACCTCACCTACATAAGAGACTATTCAGTTTCTTTAATCGTCTTAATTTAATGTTTATTACATATCAGAATAACCTGTAAAACACCTAATGCATGTTATTTGTGTAATCAGAGAACTCTTCCTTGTGTCATAAATCCTCTAGTCAGGGGGGAAATTAGGCAAATTGGTCAAAAAAGTTTCCTAGAAAACAAATAGTGATAGGAATGGAAAAGAGAAAATAGATAAATAAATAGAATAAAATAATATAAAATGAAGTAAAATAAAAGTAAAATGAAATTAATGAATAAAATAAAATAAAATAAAATAAAATAAAATAAAATAAAATAAAATAAAGATTCAGAGGCAATCTGGGTCTTGTGGGAATGCAATTTACAAAACAGGCCAGTGGCAAACATTCCAAACGGCCCAGGTGTCTAAGGAAGAATTTGATGTCCCAAAACTAGAAAGTAATGAAGGTGTGTCAGTGGTGTCATCCTAAAAGTTGTAAAACTGGTTGAATCACTCATAGAGGAATAATCACATAGGTTCATCATCATTGTTGCCGGAAAAGAGACCTGCCTTTATTCTGCACATGTGCATCTCCCAATCTGTGATTTAACAGCACACAAGTCTCTGCGCTTCACACTGAAGGAGAAAATAAGTCACCACTAGATGGCAACCATAACGAACGATGTATGCAGACCCATGTGGACTCACTGCTCTCTGGCCTCAGCTCAGTCAGACCTCTCTGCTCATGACTTTTCAAATTGGAGAAGATCCAGATCTGGATGTGACGTTGGTCCTGTTCTCTGGAACAAATTGCATGATGACCTGAGATCTGTGTCCCTTATAAGAAAACATTTCACTATTTTCTGTGGACTGGATGTGAGGTTTGTCAGCATCTTTTAAAATCACCTTTTTTGTTGATTATGCATTTTCTTTTTTTTTTATAATATTCCTCTGGACTATTCACTTGTTGCTGTATTTGTTTGCATTCAAAGAACGTTGAGTTTACTTGTAATGAAAAGAGAATATGGATTAAATTTTGTCCAATATGAAAACAAATTTCCATAAGATACTGGATTTGTACAGCATATTTTTGAGATATTTGTTTGTTGCAAGGTTTATGTAAGGGTGACTGGGACAAAACAGCAGGATTTAACAGTTCAACAAAGAAAAAAGTAAAAGATGGCAAGAAACTTAAAAATTATTAGATATTATTAAAGAAAAAACTAGGGAAAATATTCAGAAAACAATATTTGTAAATTTCCTAACTAGATATTTGAAATTATGTTAAATAAAGAAAACATTTTTTTAAATCATTTTCCCTTATTTATCTTTAGCTCTTTCTTGATGCCATTTTCTTGTTTTTTTTATTTCTTTTTTTTGTTGCTTATTTAAGGTAATTTTCTTGTAAATTTTGACAAAATTCTTGCTATTTTTTTTGTCCTCTTCTCACGCTTCTGAAAGAACTGAAGCCAATTTTCCCTGCATTCAAAGGGTTAATGACAAGGCTGTGCACAGTCAGGCTAAGGACAGATTAATATTATTTATCTATGGAATTTATTTTTTATTTTCAAATGCAAAACAGACACAAAATTAGAATTTGAAAAAGCTTAGATGACTGACTCGATAAAAAAATAACAGTTTTGAATTAAGATACTCTGTTTTGGGCTATACATAGGAAATGTGGATTGAATTAATACTGTCATGTTGGCATAAATACAAAGCTGGTTATCACAAATGAAGATATGGATGTTATTTCCACACGTGGTTTGGATTTACAGAGCAGCAGAGACCGTTGCATTCAAATATGGGCCGAATTGACCCTTGCCCAAACTCAGCTTTGCAGATCCAGGACAAACAATTGTGATGCAACAAGCCCTGTCACACAGAGGCTGTTTGCAAAAAAACAGATTTTTATCACATATTTTTTTGTACCCTCCAGCACTCAAAAAAACAAAACAAAACAGAGCTATCAAACTTTTTACTGGAAATAAACTCAGTGTTGCTGGAAACAATAAAGTGCAGTTAAAAGAGCAAAACTCCTGGTCTTGGACTGAAGCCGTGGAAAAGTACGCTCTGTTCGTGACTCATTGAGTGAACAGAGGCGGTAAAAATCTGCTTGTTCAGATTTGATAAACGAGTTTCTTCAGCATGGGAATTCCTGAACTGTTGAGTAATCTACACCCCGATGATTATATGACCCCTGTGTTACAGATGTGGACCAGACGAGAGGTCTGAACTCTGAGGAGAACATCATGAAGGTACCCACAACTCATTTATCATTCAGATTTAGTGCCACTATTATATATATAAATATATATATATATTAAAAAGTATTGTTTTGATGCTGTAAAATTTGATGCTGGCAACTGGTCAGGTGATTTATATTAACTTCTGGCTTTTTAAAAAAATAAAGTTATTGCTGATTTGTATATGAAATACATGGATTATCTTGATTTGATGGAATAATTTACATTTTTACTTTAAATATTGCAAATCTAAAATTCTATGGGCAACCAACCTGTAATTTTTACTCAGAATGTAAATGAGTATTTTTACAGCGTGCAGCCTGTTAATGACCAAGAATAATTTGATATTCTTAGAGAAACTAGTACTTTTATTCATGGTGAACATGTCAAAATTGGACGTTTTAAAGTAAGTTCCTTCATGTCACGATAATTTGTTGGGAATTGAACATTTTTTAAAATTGTGCTTTTGTGTTCTGATTTTTTAAAAACACGATTAAGATCGAGTTAATGATTTCCTTGCTTTTTGTTTACAGTTGAATTTGGCTGCAGCTTTGTCTTCTTTGGCATTGTTGGTCGTCTGTCTGTCTCCAGTTCGGTAGGTGCGCACGTAAACCACACAAGCTGCCTTTACATCTTGTAACATTGAGAATAATGTACTGAGGGTATGAAAAAATGTCTTTTTCCACGTATCTATACAACGTTAATGTAGCTTTTTTAAAAAAATTGTTGTCAAAGGACTGTTTTTTTCCCTTGTGCTTTACTGATCTTATGTTATTTCACTGCTTTAGTTACCATAAGATGGATAATAAGTTTCAGTTCATTCTTGAGAGAAATATAACATAAATGTTTATTAATAATATCAATACCCATTTCCCCTCAGCTGTGTGCAGCGTGTAAACTGTAGATGGGGCCCTTATGGAGAGTGGTCTGAGTGTGACAGCTGTTCCAATACACAGGTACTTCAGAGGACACACACACATACGCTATACTTGTGGGGACCATTGAATTGTGGTTCTAAATTGAAGCCAAAATAAAAATTAAAAATAATAAATAATTAATAAATTTAAAAAAATGAAATAATACATAAATAAATGAAATAAAACAATAAAAAAAGAAATAAAATAATAACTCAATAAAAATAAATATAATTTCTGCAATTTTTATTCACATCTTTAAATTATTTAATGTTTGTTATTGTTGCTTCTTTTGTAGGTGCGAACTCGCGGTGTACAGGTCTATGCCCAGTTTGGAGGTGTGCCGTGCTCAGGAGAAGCCACACAAACACAAACATGTGTCTCACAGAAAGGATGTCCTCTGGCAACAGGCTGTGGAGACAGGTTCCGCTGCACCTCTGGTATGTTAAGACATTGTATTCAACAAAACGTGCCTAAAACTTTTTTTCCCCCTAAAATATTACTAGGAATTTCTATTTTTAATCAATTAACCAAAGCACCATGATACCAGTTTATGCATTTATAGTTTGGGCTGAGTGTTTTAGGGTACATTTTTTGCTCATGATTTCACTCGATATGTCTCACTTGTCCCCATTAGTCAGTTATGATTCAAAAAAGGCTTTACGCATATGAAAGAAAGTTTTTTTTTCTCTGTCTAAATACATTCTCCTGCAATGTGAAATGAAATCTTTAATTAAATCTTGATGCAGGTCAGTGTATCAGCCAGTCTCTGTTGTGTAACGGAGACCAGGACTGTGAGGACGGCCTGGATGAGAGAGTTTGTGAGCGAGACAGCAGCCAGTACTCATGTGATCTCGACAAAACACCTCCCAACTCTGACATCACAGGCCGAGGGTGAGTAGCTACAATTACACCAAACATAAACTTGTAAAAAATAAAAGTGTCCCCTTTCAAATAAAAGACCATGAAATTGATTTTTCATGTCACATTTTGCAGGTACAACGTGTTGACAGGCGAACTGAGGGCAGGTGTGATCAACACTCTGAGCTTTGGAGGGCAGTGCAGGAAGGTGTTCAGTGGTGACCATAAAATCTTTTACAGACTGCCACAGAACATCCTCAGGTACAGCTTTGAGGTGAGTCAAACATGAAAATCACGTGCACAGATGAGGAGCAAATTTGATCAGATTTTTAGGCAGTAAATACTTTAAAACCTGAGCAAATTGGTTTGAATTTTGGTTTGAGAAAGCAACGAATGACAAGATATGGCTAAAAAATTACCAAGAAATTATTAAAAAAATAAATAAATAAAATAAAATAAAATATATTACAATTTTTCTGTGACATGATTTCAAATATAATATCATAATAATTATATTGTTTTTTTTGATAATTTTCTAATAATCCTCCCTCCTTTACAAAAAACAAATTCAGGTCATTTTTTGCCACCATTTACCGATTTCTCCCAACATGTGGATAATATCTTGTCATGTTGATCTTTGCCATGTTTTTGAAAGAAATCCAAACTCAGGCTCAACTCAGCTGCTCTAACAATACCAAATGCTGATTGTGTTTGTGCTGCAGGTGACAGTAAACAATGAAGAGAGCGATGAATCTTACGATAGCTCCTGGTCCTACATGCAGCACATCCAGAGCAACGCCTTGGTGGGACACGACCGTCGCACTTTCCACAAAGAGCTCACTGAAGATAAGGTAACCGTCTCCTTCACAACTGACTTATTTTAGACTTCTTTCAGCAAGTGTTGTACAAACTGACATAAATTGATATTGCAGTTTGTGACTTTGTTTTTCTTTTATGCTTCCGGTGATTGAAGACTTAAAAAATTGAGGGGTGCATGTTAACAGCAAAACTACTCAGTTGGTAGTTTGTTTATCAAGGCAGCGGTAGACCAACAGCTCCAGTGTTCAGTGAGGTAAAATTACCATTTTTGTCAGTGGAGTCTTGCTTTGAAGAGAGCACTTAAGCGTTTCACTTTTAGTTAACTGACTGGATAAATGAGACTCAGCCTTCACTGTTCAATGTTTTGATACAGTTTTGCTGTTGTTGATCACTGACCCCTTTGACTTCAAGAACTTTCTATGTTTTTTGATTCTTCATTCACCAGAAAAATATGAAAAAACAGTTTTCATAACAAATTAGGCATTCACAAGGTGTATGCTTAATTTAATTGATATACAAATGGTCATTTGAGGGGTAAAATACTCATTTAAAGATTTCTGTTCAGTATCTCTCATATTTTTTCATTTCTATCATCCAGACATCCAGAATTATAATCCTGAAGAATAAAGTGGAGCTCGCCCAGTTCCAAAACTCGGCCCCTCAGTATCTACCTCTGGCTGAAAGCTTCTGGAAGGCCTTGTCCTCACTGCCGTACACGTATGACTACTCTGCCTACCGCCGGCTCTTTGAGACATACGGCACACACTACCTGTCCGAGGGCTCGCTCGGAGGCGAATACCAAGGCTTTTTGGAGTTAGACCGTCAAAAGCTCGAATGGAACAGTAAGACCTTTAAAATAATAATGTTGTTGTTAATAGTTCCTTTAATTTTGATTGAGCGCTTAAGGGAATGTGATGACATATTTTTAAGGAATATTGTTATTTTTTTTATTGGATATTGGCTAGTACCACACATGAAACTCATTTTAGTTGAGTTTAATACCAATAAAAGCTAATTTTTGCACCATCTGTATCACCTACATTATGTTGGTTTTCTTTACTTACTAACATTTAATGCCTGTTAGCTGATAATTTACAAATTTGGAACTTTTTTATATCTCTTGCTTCTGCTTTGTGTAAAGGTATAACAGAATCCGAGTACCAGAGGTGTTGGAGAAAAGTGAAACGCCGTTTCTTCAGGAAGAAAGTCAAAACAGTCTGTGAAAAACTGACAAGCTCTTCATCCGACAGTGATAGTGAGTGAAAGCAATTTCATTGTCAAGTTTGGAATTACATACATGAAATTAAAACTTTTTACCAAATGATAATTTTATCATTTTTCAATAACATAAACCTGTCAACATACACTCAATTAACTATCACAAACACAAGACAGCAAAAAACATTAATTAAATGTGACTTTCATGCAGCCTAAACTCTGTTGTAATTTGCCTTCAGGACAGAATGTTAACAAGTTGCACATTAAGGTCAACGTGTACGGAGGGAATCCAGCCCTGAAAGAGGTTCTGAGTCCCCTGGATCTGGAAAACCCAGAAGCCAACGGAGCGCACTACGACAACTGGGCTTCGTCTGTCAGAGACTTCCCTGAAGTCACAGACCAGAAGGTTAGCAGATGGTTTAAGTGTCCAGTTTTCTGTGTGTCTCTCTATAAATGCATGTAATGAAGTTTAATCTTGTTTTCCAGCTGCGTCCTCTGTATGAGCTGGTGAAGGAGGTGCAGTGTGCGGGTCTGAAGAAGCTCTATCTGAAAAGAGCCACAGAGGAGTACCTGGCCGAGGAGCACCCCTGTCACTGCCGGCCGTGCCAGAACAACGGCCAGCCGCTGCTGATAGGGACCCAGTGCCGCTGCATCTGCCGGCCGGGGACGTCAGGACAAGCCTGCGAGAGGGGGACTGTGATCGGAGAACAACCAGGTACACAACAAAGGAGGGGATCATGTTGGGTAAAAGGTTTAGTTTGTCTTAAAAAGTATAAAGATTGAATCCAAAGATTTAAATGTCAAGATAAATGTCATTGTCAATAAATGTTCATCCGGAAAAAAAATTGTAACAAAAAAGGAAGTAAATAGATAAACTAAACAGATTTATTTGCTTTAAATTACATCCATAAAAAAACCAACTGATTGAAGCTGTAAATATCAGCTCAAGAAGTACACATTAACAAAAACAACTTTTGTTTTCTTGAGAAAAATCTCAAGAAATCTGCCCTACAAAATATCACGAGAAAACAAGTTTTGTTACCTTGAAATTACAAAATAATGAACTTGTGAAAGAGAATTTAAAATAGTAATGGCAAGCACAGCTTTTCTCAGCCTCCGTAGCTTAAAAACCAATGAAACCAAATCTAATAGTGTCAAGTGATCAGTCATGAGACTTTGACGTGCCGTAACAAGGCAGCGTTCCTAGAATTTGAAGATTAAATAAAGACAAAAATTAAAGAAAGGGTTCCAAATAATCATGTTTAGTTCAAAATGTGTTGTATGAGAATAACAAAATAAAAAGGATATTAAATCCAGGTTTTAAAGTAATACCAGTTGCTTTAAAACTTTCATTTTATTTTTTTTGCATCTCTTTTAGGGTTGGTCCATGGTGGCTGGAGCTGCTGGTCCTCCTGGGGATCCTGCTCTAAAGGTCAAAGGTCGAGGACCCGAAGCTGCAACAACCCCGCCCCCAGCAGAGGTGGACAGAGCTGCACCGGACTGCAGGTGGAGCAGAAGCCTTGTGAGGACGCAGACATCCAGTACTTACAGTAAGGACACATGAAGTAGTTTTTCATGTGATTCAAAAGTGATAAATTAATGATTAGGTCCTCAATATAATAAAATCTAATCCACACACTTGTTTGAAATATTAGAGATGCTTAATAAGCAGAAGGTTTTTAGTTTTCTCACTGTTAACTGTTTGTGTGCAGGACTATGGAGCCTCAGTGCTTCAGTCTCTCTGCGACTCCACCAAAGACATGTGGAACTCCTCCAAACCTCAGGAACGGATTTATTCAGGTGAGTGTGCTGATTGATGCTGCATTTCCATCTGTCGAAACTTCGGAGACCACCGGGCGCTTTGTGTTTCAAAAGGTTGCAAAATTGTTGTAAAGTTGCAGCTTTTTTAAAAAAATGTCATGGCTCATGGTAAATCAGTGATTACATGCATGTTTTTTTAGCTTAGCTAATGTTTTATTTTTGCCCTCAGAATCCCAAAGACGTTTACGTGGTTGGAAACACGGTGCAGTACTCCTGCATAGACGGTTATTACCTCAGTGGAGATGCTGCAGCTGAATGCACTGAAACCCAGAAGTGGAGGACAGGAGCGATGGTTTGTAAAAGTACGAATTCACTGCACTAATTCTGAAAGGGAGATTATGTATTTGGTATTATGTATTACTACAAAAACATCTTATTGTTAAAATTAAAATGGGGTTTGGTTGAAGGTTGGGCTACTGACCAATAAGGTTTTTTTTCTGATTATACATCAGTGTGTTTTGTCTCATTCTTTGTTTCTGGATTCTTTAGTTCAAATGCCAAACACATTTTTCACTATTTCTAATCCCATCCAGGTTCCACATGTGGGATTCCTCCACTCAGTGGTAATGTGACCGCCACACTCACCAAAACAGCCTATCAGATTGGAGACAAAGTGTCCCTGTCCTGTCCTGCGGGGTCGGTGCTGGATGCTGAGGTGTCAGAGGTCATTTGCAGTCCCAGTCTGCAGTGGTCTCCTTCGCCTGCCAGTGCTAACTGTAGAGCCGGTACAGTATTTTTACTCTAAGTATCAAATGTAAAGATCTGCACATTGATCAAGTTAAGATTCTTTCTGTGAGTATACAAACATCAGTTGGGCTTTTATTTTCTTTTCAGCGCCCACTGCTCCGTCTCCTCCATCTGGCCTGAAGTGTAAGCTGTGGGAGAATTTAGGACAGACGGAGTGTGTGTGTAAAAAGCCGTTTGAGTGCTCGTGAGTGTGATTTTTACATTGCACACAAAGAAATGGTTTAAAAGGTAAAGGTAAAGTACAAAAAAAATGAACACTGCATTTTTCTGTCTATTGTCTTCATGTAGGACTTCTCTGCAGTTGTGTGCCGGAGTCAGCTCAAGCCGAACTCGTTTACTCAGTGTTTGTGCGCTTGGAGCTCTGCGGTGTTTGGGCCGCAGCTTCCAGCTGGCCAATGACAGCGACTGTAGCTGGCCAGAGGAGACGACCACGTCCTGCGAGGACTGCAAACCGGGGACAATCTGTCAAGGTTAGTCTGTTGGGCCTTCTTCTTAAAGGATAATTCCTATTCATTACATTTTAATCTTGTTGTTTTGAGCTTCATATCTACACTGTATTAATCTTAACATCAGTGCAATGGGACAAGAAACACAGACAATGGAGCTTCAGTTTACTTGTTTCAGCTTTTTTTCCCAATACAAGTACAGTTTAGGTTTAAATGCCAAATTTTAAAGTCGCTGTTCCTCTCTAGATTATTCATTAGCCAAACAAAGTGAGAAAATTGAACCATGAATCCTTCAGTGAATCAGTCTGTAAACTGCTCTGGTAATACTTTTACTGCTTGCTTTTGTTTTGATTTTCCATTCAAGTCTAACTAATTTGGATGTTTGTTTACATCCCGTCTGATCATCTGACTGCAAGTGTTTGCTTGCTCAGTTTTTAGCATGGTTGGCCAACTGAGGTTTTTATTCTTTAACTCATATATGGTGTCAATATGGCTGCATCACTTCATATAATTGTTATTTTATCATTACAGAATCAAAATGCGTCTGTCAGAATGCGTCAGAATGCCCTGAAGACTCCGCTCCGCTGTGCGTCAGCTCTGGTGCGGGCGACGCTGCCACAACGATGAGCGAATGTGAGGTGGGAGCCAGACGGTGTGCCGGGGAGCAGGTCAATGTCATTGGTATTGATGCTTGTCCAGAATAAAGATGGCAGCTTATTTTACTGTCTCACAGTGTAAATAAAACAAGGGACGAGATTTCTTTTGATGACTGAATTGTAAATAGATGTAAATATGTTCCTCTGCCATCATGTTATATTTGTCGTGGAGGGCTAAACAAAAAATATTGATTCCAAAGTCACTGATTGTTCTTGTCATAGAAAGTTAATAAAACACGTTCTTGGATTACATTTTTGTCCGTTTGTTTTTAAAATCAGACAAAATCTATAAAATTTTAAATGCAGCAATTTGTTTTACAAAGAGAGTACAAGATCTGAGACAAATATCTCTAAAATTTCGGTGGAAATTTGTTAAAATCTGCACTGACTCTACATGAAGGTGAATGGTGGTCAAACTAGCTGGTCTACTTAGTGATTTTTTGGGGTATTTAGACTTAGTGCTCCATGTCCAAGACTTAAAATAAAAAGAAATGAGGCTCAGGTTTCAAAGGTTCGACATTCCCCCCACATAGGTTTTGGGATCCACAGAGTAACTATCAGGAAAGCATAAGACAGCACTGGAGTCTCAAAGGGCCTAAAGTTCAGAGTTTCTGGCTCACAAGATCTGCTAAAATGAGGTTTGCACTCGACTGAGGAGGAGAGGAGAAATGCACCAAACTGCTTTCAATTCCTAATTAGGAGCCAGCCCCCCACCAACACACACATCCTGTACAACAGGTGATCTGAATCACCATCTAATCAGCTGGAGAACTGTGACTTTCTGCTAAAGTGAATTTGGAAAAAAAGAAATGACAGCAGTTACCAAAGAATAATGAACTGATACAAACTGAATTCTACAAATAACTGAAAAAAAATCTGCCAGTACTAAAATTATTTAAAGTTTTTCTTTTTCTTCCACATCAGGGAAGTTCTTAATGTTTTGTGCAAGAGTTTTTGCATGGTCTACAATCACCCAGTGCTTTATAAAGGGATTCTATTTTTTGGTTATTTTAATGGAGACCAATCAAAACCTCTACTCCCCGTATATAAACAATACATCAATCCTTTATTTCAGACTCAGGGTCCATATAAAAGAGACAAAACATCAAGTAAACTAGAGACAAACATGGTATAAAATCATAGTATACAGACAAATCAATATATAAATGTCCTACAAAGAGACAACTATACCAGTGTCTCCACAGCTGAGATTGGTAACGTGTAGTGCTACTCCTTATAGTATTATTTCATTCTCAGTCATAAAGAAGGCAGGTAAATTTATACATGAGATTCCTTAAACAGCTTGTATTAACCCCTGCAGCTACAATCACTTTTCTCATGGTGTTATTATATGCCACCTGCAACATGTGTAAACTTGCTTTTTTGTGCTTTGACCATTAGTGAGCAGTATAAAGTGATGCACAATATGCTCTGAAAAGAGACATCTTAACTAGATTTACATAAGAAAATGTTCATTTGAGCATACATCACCCAGCATTGGCTGTAATATTGTAATTTTCTCAGTTATAAAATATACTGTATGTTATAAAACACATTTGTTTACCACTAAAGAAGCATTTGTTTACAATGCCAATTCCAAGACAGTTGGGACACTGTAAAACCTAAAAAAAAACCAAACTAAAATGTAATGATTTATAAATCATTTTTGACATACAAAGGATTTATGAATACAGGATGTGGATCAATACAGTCCAAAACAATATTAAATGTTATAACTGAAGCGTGATCGTAAATACACACTTGATGCCTGCATAATATTTCCAAAAAAAGGTTGGGACAAGGGAATGTTTATCTCTGTACCTTTCCTTTTAACCCTTTGACATCAGTTTTTTTGTGCTACATTCAGGCATCAATGATGGGCTTTGTGACAATATTTAGACTCAAATGACTGACTGCTGCTAATGAAACACAGCAGGAGCAAATAACCAATGCAGTATATTACCATTGATTGAGGATCATCTGGATGCACAGACGCCTTCATTGACAATCTCAAACTGATAACTGGCACATTTGAGGGCGGCCATAGAGCACAGGTCCATGCTGCGAGTCCTCTGGGTCCTTGTCAGCTTCACACAGAACATGTGCGTGTCAACTTTGGGGCAGTTTCGAGCCGCTCTGCACTCGCACTTCTTAGATGCTGAGGACAGATGAGTGAACATTAGGAAAATCATTTGTGTTAAGTCTTAAAATATTCAAGCCTCCATTTGTGATCATTAGTGTGCAGGATTTAGTGGTATTTAGTGGTGAGTTTGCAGAACTGAAACTTGAACTTTGAAGTTTTAATACTATGATCTGATGAATATAGAATTGGTGCTGACAAGTTTTAAGGGACTGCAAGTTCAAAAAACAGCCAAAGTTTAGAGTAATGATGACAGTCTTTCTTTTGCATTTTTAAAAAATCCGCATTCATGTGATAACACTGTGAGAACAATCCTCTTGCACACAGATCCGCAAAAACATCCGAAAACGCTGTACAGTGAACCAAGTCCAGCTGAAATGTCATTCTCAAAGGATTTGCACATTGCCAGTTCACACGGAAACAGGAGGGGTTGCATTTTCAAGAGATTACACTCTGGAACCCGGTTTCAGAAAGTTTGTCTCATGCACAAACTGTTGCCATGTAAACAGCCCCTTTAAATGAGTGCAGAAAGTATTTTTGGCTATTCATTGACTCAACATTTTAAGGACCATTTCATTGTTTTATCTGAATCAAACTCACCAGAGCAGGTCTCCCATTCATAACACGTGTCGAGATCACAGGACTCCTGAACAGAGCTCTTGGAGGACATGTTGGCTCTGAACATGGCCCACTCCAGTTTGGCCAAATCAGCCGCGTCACATGCGCCATCGTTGACAAAGAAGATCGGATCACCGTGGCAATGACCAGCATGGAAGGAGCACAGGGACATTGGCACGGTGACACCGACATCTAAGTTCAGGATGCAGAGACTCTCTGGTTGAGAACTGCAAACACACACAGGGACAAAATAATTGTTTTGAGATAAACGTGGACAATTGTTTACAATTTGATGTAATGAAAATATCCATTTTATATACCACAACAGATAAAATTCAACTGAAAGTGCTTCACATAAGTGACTTTTTATAAAAAATGACATGCTCGTAAGATGTAAAGAAGAAACAAGAAACTCATAAAAACTTACAGGCAGCTCTCCCGTTGTATACAGACACATTTAGAGCCCTGCATTTTCTCTCCTGGACCGCACTGACCGTCGGGAACAAACGGTTCCTCTACACACAGGAAACAAACAAACACTTTAGTCTTTTTCTTCATTTAGACTATTTTCTATATAACACACTGGCTGTCTCATCCACTGTTACCCCTTTTCCACCAACATGGAACTTGCTCTGTTCACAGTCCCAAACCTAATTTTGAACCCTTTTGAATATTTTGACAAAAAACAAATTGGTTCTGAACCCGAAACGTTGTGTGTCATGTTGTACAGATTGGAAAGAGGATAAAGAAGAGAGCTATGGAGAAGTCAAGTGAGAAATGGTTGGATAGAAAAAGAGCGTACAGTGGTCTTATTAATAGTTGTAACAAATGTTTGTTTATCTGGAAAAAAAATCTTAAAAAACAGAACAAAAGTCCACAGGATCCATGTAATCCGCGATTTTGCTACAAACTTTTTTTACTTCAGTTGTGCATTGCACCTTCCGTTGATGAAACAACCTTGTTTAAAATGGTTCTGTGCAAAACCAACCAAAAATTAAGAGTAATATCTATCACGTGCATGAAGAAAAAAACTGACATCCTTAACTCAAACCTGTGAAAAATGGGAGCAAAAATAAGTGTTGAATTTGTGTTCAGTGTATTAATGTTACACATATTCATACACAGATTCACATATGTTTGTACCTAAAAAAAAGGTCTGTTAAAAAGAAGTTTGTCTCATGAAAACCCTTGTGAACTGTAGGTTTTCAATGGGAAATTTACCTTTTATTTAAGACTAGAGCTCCTCTGTGATACACCTGCATGAAAAGTATTAGATATGAATTTTTTTCCTAATTTCTCATGACTGTGGGAGAACAAATGAGTATTATACTGTACCATCAGTGCAGCGGAGGTCAGCAGGTAACGCAGGCTCCCAGTTGAGACTGTTGCCACATTTGTATAAACCTGGTGGCTGCGGCAACAGTCCTGCCTCGTCACAGTTAAAACCCACTGACTCCCCAACTTTGTACTCGTCTTTGTTGGGCGTCAGCGTCATGCCATCAGGGATCTCAGGAGGAAGGCACACTTTCCCTTAAAAAATAAAAGCCAAAAAAATAAGATGGATCTGAATCTAATGTATATATCAGGTGCAGAAACAATATAGTTGTGTTCATAGAGAATGAGTATTGAGAGATTGTAGAGCTGTGGTTACCAGATAACCAGGGTTTTCAGTTCACTCGTCTGGTGATAAACTTACTGATGCATTTTCCGCTTGGTTGACTCCACGTCCCATCAGGAAGACAGTTGATGTATTGAAAACCCTCCAGGTCAAATCCAGTATAGCACTGGAACTCCTCATCCTCGCCAAATTCATAGTACTGCTTTGCTTTCTGTCAGAGGAGAAAGTTCATAAATACCAGTTAGGAAATTACACAGTAGCATAAATCCTCCTGGACATCTTTCTTTTAGTTTTCACAGTACTTGCAATCCTCTTTTCATTCTTCTACTATTCATATTCCCATTTGTTGCTTTCCTTTTCCTAGATGTTTTTGTCTTTTTACTCCTACATGTCACTCCTGCTCTTATAAGGCAAAATTGTGATTTATATTGGACTATTTCGCCAAAATGCATTTGACTTCTTCTGCAAATGATATGCTTTTCTTTGAGAATTAATTGATAATAGCTACCTAATGTCACAACTGTGACATACTGAGTCATATTTTTGATACAATAAGTGGAAATTCATAATTGAGAGATGCAAAGTGATACTTTGTCATTTTGAGATGCAAATTGTTATTTTGGACACTTTTTTTAACTTGATAAAGCATAATGAAGAGATAATTCATCATTATTTAGATTAAGTATGCTATAAGATTTGTAAATTTAAATGCAAATTTAATCTACCCATTCTCATATGTATTAAATGAATTATTATTATTATTATTATTATTTTTTTAAAAAAAGGGGGTTTAAAAGACTTTTTGTCTGAGTTTTGATATTTTATTTTTCATATAGGTATTTATTTTCTTGGCAGTAATTAACTTCCATATCACACAGAGACAAGACTAACAGAAGTGAATGTTTCTCATTTTGGTCAGCTAGCTGACACTTTTATCAGTAATAAGCAATAAATCACTCTCTCTGTTTTGCTCTTATAATGCATATTTTCATCACTAACTGCATGCTGGAGGGTCTGGTAGTGTTTACCCTGAGGAAGCTGTTGGCGGGAATCTGTGGCCTCAGACAGCCCTGCACACCAGGAGGCAGCTCATCCTTCCAGCCTACAGTGAAGTCATCGTCATTATCACAGGTCTCCTGTCTTGACACAAAAACATCAATGCAGAATATAAAGCAAATCCACATGTGTATGAAGACAAAATCGAACCTACACATTTTGTAAATTTGATTTTAAAATGTTTGTAGCAGTGGCAGTGCTTCACTGGTTGCAATATCTGAATAACAATGTGATAATGTTGAAAAACACCAATATTTTAGTGACAAAATAAAGTTTTTTGTGATTATTATGAGTTAAATTGCCTTCTTTCTTGGGATGTATGACTCAAATTGCTGTAAAGGCAAGAAAAATGAACTGACTTAATTATCAAGATTTGTTAAGCAAAAGGTTTGCCCTACTTTTTAAACATGGAGATGTGACATGGCTCCTCGTGTCTCCCAGGACCACTGCAGGGTCGGCCTCCTCTGAGGGGGGCGGGGTTATCACATCGCCTCGTCCGATGTCTCTTCATCGAGCCATCACAGCGAGTCCACGGCCCCCAGCAGCTCCAGTAACCATCCACCGCATCTGTGGATATCACACCAAACCACATTTCCAAAAAACCCGTCACCCCTGTAGCACTCTGCTGTGTTCAGCAGTTGTCCTGCTGTACCTGAAGTGTAGTCTGGAGCTCGTGTTTCACAGTTGGTGCCATATGTGCCAGTTTGGCAAATACATTTGCACTCTGTGCCGGAGAGAACGGGCTTGGCGTTGTTGGGGCAGGGAGAGCACTTGCAGGTATCGAACTCCTCCTGGTACTGCAGCAGCGCCTTCCTCAGGTGTCTCCTCTTTGTGACAGCACATGGGATCCCCCGAACCAGATCTATGATGGAAAGCACCTGGACGAACACACACATACATGAACCCAACATCAGCTTTTGGTACGTTTTAAAAACATTTCAAAGGATCAAAGACATTTCAGTGATTGTTGAACCTTGCATTCGACCACAACAGGGTTGTCTAGAAGAGACTTGGCCCAGTTCTTGAAGGATGTTTTGTCCGGAGTGGCGCCCTGCCTCTCCCAGGCCAGAGCTGCTGCCTCTCTGGTTCGACCTCCTCTAACCATGGAGAAAGACTTCTCTGCTGCCTTAATGTATGAGCCTGGAACAAAGAAATTTCAAATACATGAAAGCGGTTGTAATACGATCTTCACAATCAGTCATCCATAAACAGTTAAAGATGTGCTTTCTGGCAAATTTTGTAATAAACCTTCATATTTCTGAGTCATCCTGTTGTCGCCGCATCGTATTGTACTTTTGTGTTGGGAGTAGAGGATGACGGTCCAGGTCGTCTCTTGGGCCAGGCAGCCTTTGATGTGGTTTTCTGTTTGACCTGTGGGAGTGTGTAGAGCAACATGATGCAGAAACAAAACAACAGACAATAAAACATTGTGGGTGTTGGTTGGTCTTTTATATTTAAATGACAGGTACACTACATTTTCCTCTTGTTCTGTTTATTCAACAACAGTCTACTTATTTGGGGCTTCTGGTTTCCTGGAGGACGCCGGTGCAGAACTACTGGCTGTCGTCTTTGTGGTGTGCTCAACTGTTCATCAAAAAATGTTAAAGACTCTTTGATATTATGTTACATTTGCATGGCAAAAATTAGGTGAATATTTAGTTTTATCTGTAACCTACACACTCTTGAGGAAATATTAAACATTGATTTTTTCTCTGAGAACAAAGAAAACATGCAGGATCAGATTACCTTTAGAGATACAACCTTCTGACAAATAATGGGTAAAAAAAACCCCAACAACTTATAAATGTTTCTGCGAATCCTTGCGTAGGCAATGCTATGTGCTGAAATCACGGTCTAATGTATGGAGAGAGAACTCTGTCTCTCCTTTTCTTTTTCAAATGTACTCAGAATATATTATCATGAGTTTGATGTGTAAGAGAAGTTTTAACATCTTACCAGCATCAAAAAGCACTGTTCAGACTTTTGGGTTACCAGTGCAGTTCAGGGTGTCATTTTGAAATCTGACCACCAGGCTGTGCTGTTGTACCTGAACTGGTGAGCACCTCTCGGCTGTATTGGTACCACAGGTCATAGAGGCCTCCCAGTTTCCCTGAACTGTAGTAGTGCGTCCCGAAGCGCTGAAAGATGTCCCTGTAGAGGGCGTAGTTGTACTCAAGAGGAAGAGCATTAAGAAACTCGAGGAAGGGCTGTGTCAGGACAAGGTCCTCGGGGTCCCTCACCTTGAACGTGGACACAGGCAGAACCTGGTTCACCCGGATAAATTTGGAGTCCTACAAAAGGCCAAAAAGGAAGAGGGCGGGAGAGATGAAGGAGGACAGTTCAGCTGAAACCTGCTTTGGGTGTGCATTCAAACACACGTGTGTACACATATTCTTGTATCTATACCTTGTGGGGACCATGTTTCAGACCTTGAAAGTGAGGACTTTTTTGTCAAATGATATTTTGTTTGGTCCTTATGACTTTATGTTAAGCTCAGAGGATTAGGGAATGTATAATATGAATAAAGTTCTCACAGGTATATCACTACAAATGTGTGTCTTTGTTTAGCCACTCACTGATTTCTTTGAAGCTTCAAAAGCCGCCTTGTTGGAGCTGATTTGACTCATGTAGGTCCTTCTGTAGAAGAATAAGGGGTGGAAAGGGATGGGGAAGAAAAGGACTTGTTCATGTCCATCTTGTTGGCTGGTTCCAGGAGAACTGGTTGGATTAACGTTGATTGACTCAGTTTCCAGCGGCTGGGGATCGGTGCTGAAGTCCTCCACCTGTCCAACCTTTACAAACACAACTACATCTGTTAATCAAGGTTTATAACAGACAGAACAGTAACAAAAAGCCAAAACTAAGAAAACATTTTTTTTTTTCTCAAAATTATTACATTGAAGCCTCTGAGCAGGATGCGATGTCTGGCCATAGCTGCTCCTAGTGGTCAAATATATACTAAAGTAGACTGAAATGCTCATAACATTGGGAATTTCTATTAGTGGTATTTGGAGATTTTGCTGTTCACAACACATTAAGGCCTGAAGGAAAACACAACTAATGTTACTGTTCCCATTTTTTTGTCACTATGATTCTGGCCTACAGTTAGTTAGTGAGAGCAACACATCTCAAATCACTGAACAATTCTGAGATGTATATGTTGAAGTCAGAAGTCAGGAAGTAGGCTAACTTTACTAAAGGGGCTGTACAATTAAATATTATGAAATAAAAGTACCTTAATGTCAAAGCTCTCAAAGTTGTGGGGGATTCGGTGGTAGAGCAGCGTGGACTGCGGCCTTCTGATAATGCAGCTTCCTCCCATAAACATGTTGTCCAGTACAGCTCCCCTTGGCACCTCTGCCAGAGCATCAAACCTTCAATCACAAATCAGAGAAAACCAAATCTCAGTGACTTTTCTTGCACAATAAGCACTACAGTCCAACAAAACATTAGCAAAGTGATATTATTGGCCAATATTATGATTATCTTTATTACCATTATCATTATTAATGTCAGATAATGAAAAACAAAATTGCAGAGCAGTAAAGTGGAGCAAATGAGTATTTTTTGTGTGTTTTTTTTTTATTTATAATCGTGGTAAATGTTTGTAAAATGAACTTTTGTTTACTGATAGATGTAATTCATTAGCAAAGTTTTATAAACAAATTAATTCTGTAGCAAAAAGGTGTTGTAAAATGAATTTTTCTTTATAAAATAATAATAAAAATAAATAATAAAATATTTTTTTCCAAAATGTATACATGCATGTTGACAAAAACAAAATTTAGTCTTTAAAAAGTAGAGCTGGACACTTTTCAAAGAATAACAAATTCAATGCAACATGCAAAATGTAAGACTAAAAATGTGTTTTAAGTGGGGAAACAGTAGAATACTTGTAAAAGTAATCTAATTTACAAACCCAGCAGGGGTGGGATGGGAAGGGATGTTAAAAAAGTTGTAACCTTTTGACCTTTAGCTTACCCATTTCCCACCAGGTCAGCCCCGGGGGCCACTCTCTTCTCCGCTGGACACACTATCTTGAAATCACCACAGTCCTTCTCATCAGTGTTATCTCCACAGTCGTTTTGTCTGTTGCATGTTAGTGTTGAGTTGATGCAGCGTCCTGCAGCAGAAAGAATGTTTAGAGAAAAAGAAAATGTTATGCGTCTTTATTTTTGTGTTGTGGCAGCAGATCAGAGGTTAAAAAAGTGTGCATGTAACTGAAAAGATGTTAACTTGGTTCCCTCAATAGGCTGGGATACTTAAAATTAATATAAAAACAACAGAGTATTGCACATTTTCCTTGATTCCTTAACACATCGGTAATGTAAAAACACAACTTGCCATTATCACACTTGAAGTCGCCTTTGCAGTCGATGGGTGGTAACTTGCACTCTGTGGAGGGGTGACAGGGTCTCTCCTCTGTCAGCTCCACGCTGCAGGCCGAGCCACCAAACTGGGACGGCCTCTGGACAGACCGCGTCCGTAACTGGCGACAACATGTGAGAAAAAGTTTATTTGAATAAAAACTTCACACTTTTTAAAAAAATTCTAGCCAATTACCAACTTATTGATCAATGGTTGAAAGAGATTGCTATAAAAACAGTACAGAGAAAAGAACAGTCATGCATTGTCACATAAAATTAAAACACAGCTGTGACAGGGAATCTGTCAGGGTTTTGCAGTGTCATCTGTGTGTTTCTTGCCTGTTTCTTGGCGCAGGGAGAGCAGTCGGACCAAGGCCCAAACTCTGTCAGCAGGCAGTTGATTGGACAGGTCTGCTCATTACAAGCTCTGCTGTCATGTTTGTCACACAGCTGCTTGCAGCTGCTTTTCCAGAAATAACCATCATCATAAGTAAATTTTCTGTTTAAAAAGAAAAAAAGGGTGAGAAAATACTTACAGGATCTGTTGGCAACATCTGCTTTAAGTGTTTGTATTTCACAACAATAACTGAAAAACGGCAGAGTAAATAAGAATGAAATCACTCTTGATTTCACAATGACTGGCTCTATTTTGACAACAGTTTCGACTTGCAAAATTTACAACACAGCATGCTATACTTCTAATTCTGGCCTAAAAGCCTAAATATCTGTGTGTATCTTGTGTCTCACTTATTTGTACAGTGTCTCATCTGTATCAGAGTGTCCCACCTGTGTCTGTGCTGAGTGCCGTGGTTGCAGGTCTTGCTGCAGGCTGACCAGGATCCCCAGGGGTACCGGTCACAGAAACAAGCCAGGCCAACTGATATCCAGCTGAGGAGCTGGAGCAGCAGGACCAAACGGCTGGAAGGAGCCATCATGGAAGTTTGCACTGGTTTTACCACCTCTGAAAATAATCTGATATACAGAATCAGTCAGATTTATTTAGATTTCTATTATACTGATGCTTTATTGTACTTTGAATAAACAAAATGAAGCATCACTAATAACAGATAAAATCACACCACTGATTCTCAAATGCACACGTCAACATCAATAATCTACTCAAAATTAAAAAAGTTGATGCTCCTGCAGATTCTCTGCAGAGAAACATCCTAATATGAACATGGCGAGTTGGTACATCAATTAACCGTAAATTGTACTATACTCACTTCAAAATGCAATATGCAGCACTTCACTGCAGCTGATAATTTTCTGCATTCCCTAAAAAAAAGTTCTTAACATTTTTAAAAAATTCTCTAAACTCCAAAGTTTTTCATGCAATCCATATTTTCCATCCATATTACAAAATATATTTCTGATACACATAAAAAATAAGCTAAGGCAGCACATTTCATTAATAGATTAATTCAGTGTTTTTGAATAATGCATAAAAAAGAATTTAATAAAAAAGACCCCCCAAAAAGGGAATAAATAAATAAAATAATACAAAACAACAAAGGAACATGCATAAAAAAGCTACATCTGACTCACCACATATACAGATGTCCTCTTCAGCAGATATTAATGCACACAGTCTGGCAGCTTCTGTGTGTGACTGTATATTTGGGCAGTTAGTCCTCTCACTCAGGGTATTCTGCACTGCAAGCAGAACTGAATCTGACTTGAGTTACCAGCAGCAATTTATAACCTCTGTGTTTTTTTTTAGAGTTACATTGCCTAATCTGTGTCCGAAAATAAAAACTACTTTTTGTTAATAATGACACTAATGAGAAAACAGCAGCAGCGCATTTTACATAACCTTCTTGTTCCTCGTCGTTACGGGAAGTTAAGAGCTCTGGAGTTTCCCAGCTGCTGAGACGTAAACCAGATGTTTTGTGTTTGAGACTTGACAGTTCGAGATACTGAGGGGGAGAACACTTCAGTTATCCAAAGATTTGCACAATCTGGCACTACACATGATTGCAACTGGTCCATGAATGTGTTATTGCCTGGTAGATGACTGGAACATTTTGACATATTATATTAACGGAATGAAATATTGTTATTTGGTTTGGCGTTATTATTTTTTCCAAGACATTGGGAGGGAAATAGGAGAAAAGAAAGTATGCAGTGTGTTACAAGATATATATATATATATATATATATATATATATATATACACATACATATAATACATATAATAAATGAAACCTTGCAAAATGGAAAGCACAATGTCTGCACAAAGTGTCTAGATTTTTCAAAAAATAAGAAGAAATCTTCCAAATGGGAAAAAAATCCAAACAATTGGATTTAGTAGAATAATTTTAAAAACATTAGATATAAATTAAATTTCCCAGCAAATGATATTTTTTTTGTGTGTAGCCGACTGCCTATTTGATTACTTAAAGGAATAGTTTGTCTTTTTTTTTTTTTTTTTAAATGTGTAATGTAACAACAGAATTTAAACACATTATGTACTTAAGATGATTTACAGACTGAGGCATGCCCTGAACTGGTTAAGATAAAGACAATAAAGAAAGAAATATTATGTTACTTGTATATAAAACTTTATTCACATTATAAAATGTCCTAAGCTGTACATACGTTTAGCTGTGGATTCTCTACATTGCAGGACACACTTACTACATGGCATACTTTGAGTCATATACATGCCCAAACAAAGAATTTAGCAACTTAGACATCACCACTTTAGATTACAGTAAAGAAATAAAATAACACCACAAACACAAATTTACAAATTACACTTAGATTCAATGGGAAAATGGCTCTATGAATGAACAGATTTTAACTAGGTTTTTTTGTATGTTTCCGGCCTTTTCAATTCTGTTTGTTGTATGTGGATTATCTGCAAAGCCCTTGTGATGGAAAGCTGAAAGTTAAAATTGTTGTTTTTCAGGGAAGACTGCTAATGACAAACTGTGCGTTTGTATAAAACAAGTCCTGCAAGTTAATTCGACTACTATTTTAAAGGAGTATTAGAGAAACTCTACAAGTTAAGCTATGCAATTACAAGTTGCAATTTTCTAAGACATATTTTTAATTTTATAACTCTGGATATTATTAGAATGAAGTTGTGGAAAAATGCTAATTTTTGAGAACAAAATCTGTTTTGGGAAAAAAAAAATAGATTTGGTAGATTTGTTAACATGCCCTAGAGGAAACATTTTTTGTAGTACTTTTTTTTTTTTACCAAAAAAGTGTTTGAGGAGTTCTATTTTTACATATAAAGATTTATCCTCTGGGGAGTAGGCTTGTGATTGATACTTTTCATATGCAATCTGCCCACTTATGATAGGTTTCTTGATATTTCATGGTACATATGGAAGTTTATAGTTGTAATATAATGCTAATGTCAGTAATATTAGCTTTCATCCTCTGGAGACCATAAATATCCACAGCAAATTTCATAAAAATGCCATATAATATAAATCAAATCTAGCCAATAGTTTTCAAGGCTCCCTGCTGTGAACTAAAGTGTTGGTCGTCGGAAATTTTCACCTTGAATTGGTGCAAAAGGAGTTTAGGGCTTACCTAAATGTTCACAAATCATCCTCTCTCCAGACTACATTTCATAATAATACATCCAGTAGTTTATGAATATCTCTGTCTATGCCAAAGTATTGAAAAGACTAACTTACCAACATCATCATGCATCATCATCTGCTATCTGGGTGAGAGCAGAAAGGCTGAAGATCTGCCTAAGATGTGTAAAAGGCAAAATTTAGGCAAAGCTTTGTAGCGGCATTTACTTATCTTTCTATATGAAAAATAAGTATTATAATTAATGGAGCCAATTAAGTGTTTGCATCTTTCAACTGTATATGAATTGCTTTGTCTACAGGGCGTACAGGCAGATAGAGACTCACCTGGCAAGAGCCTCTACTGAGTGATGTCCGGATGAAATACTACAGGAGGTTTTTGGCACTAAAACATCTCACACTGCGACACATTCAAACATGGAGGTGTGACACGAGCACAGTGAGACAGCTGAGAAGCAAAGATGCCAGTGCATAGCCTGAATATGTACATTTTTTAAATTATTTCGTTATATAAAAATGGCACAAAAAAGAAAAATAAGGAGGTATGGCTGCATATGTAAGAAAAAAAAGATGACTGAAAATGACAGAAAACAAAAACATTTTTCAAAAGCCTAAAACTGAACCCAAACCCGGCCTGTATTTGTCTTTGGGGTCCGACCTGTTAAAACACTTATGGTATCTTTTTTTTTTTTTTTTTTAATCTAAGACTGACTGTTAGGTCATCAAGCTAATGAAACACTTTGGCTTCACTATTTTCCCCTTTCCACTGGATAATTGTGTATGTATAATCCACTTGGAAGGTTTCTTAAAATACATGAAAATAGCCAAACCAGACCCAAAATGTTATGCCACTAAGCCAACCAAACCTAAAAAGGGTGAGTCGCAGAACTCAAAACCGATCAGCCAAAAAATTTAGCCTCAAGATGAAAAAGACAAATGGTGTAGAATTAGATAACAAGTACTACAATATTACAATTTCAGATAATATTGGGGAAAATACTGTAACTAAATAAAGATTATAATGAAATAAGATTCATAAATCTCTTATTTAATATACATCATAAATTAAAATGACAGTCCTTTCCTATGTGTGGACCGTAGTGCTGTCCTCTCAGCCAGACACCATGCAGCAGAGTCCAGGGAAGCGTCTCTTCCTCTGTCTGATCAGCGGGTGAGGAGTCAGATTCAACAAGCTGCTGTCGTCTGAAACAAACACAGATGGATGGAAACACAACTTTACTTTTAGCTGATGCTTTAGTCCAATGCTTCTTCCAAGTTCTAAGTTCAATCACGTAGGAACAACCCTAAAAGTGCAAGAATCATGCATGTACATCATCAAAAACACTGATCTTCTTCCACTGGAGCAAATAGTTATAAATTTGGAGGCTTTCATATCAGGGGCCTTGGCCTGGACCCAACTGACCCTTCAGTCCAGTTCATCTATTTAGTCTGAACACTGTGTACTTTGCCTGGGTCAACTTGAAAAATTTGTCTTGAGTACGGTTCATGCGTAGGGTTATTGAATTATTTTCAATATACTACATCTAAAGTAGATTTATGAACACAGCCTGGGATATGTCAATGATTAGCAGCGACATTGATTGTGAAAGTGCACCTGGTGGAAATAGCATGTATTTTTTCCATATGCCAAATATGGTAAAATGACGCCACGAGGTGGAAAACTGTAAAAAATTACAAATTTCGAGGCAAAAAGCCCAGAATGACACCCAGAAATAATACAATGTGTATTTTTATGCTTTGATGAAACCCATTGGCACACTTTGTGCACCTATCAGTATAAATGTAAGATGTCAGTTTTTTCCAAGAATAAAAAGTATACTTTATTTGTTGCAAAAATAAAGACGCACCTGACAGTTAAAACATTAAAGGTTAAAATGTTATTACAATGACAGTCAGGACATTTAAGTATGTTATTGGTCTGTTACAACATTGGGTTTAAGCACATTTTTGACGGGTTAAATGCTGATTTTATTACATTTTCAGGAAACTACTGTAATACTGAGTGCAACAAGGTGTGTCTGGACTGTAACACTACTAATGTTTTGAATTTTATCAGTCACAAACATGTCATACCTTGGTTTTTCAGTGGCAATGGCATCGTGTCCCTGAGTTTGCTGAGAAGGTTTCGCATCTCTCGCATATCTCTGTGAAAACAAACACCAACTTGTTTTTAATTTGGATGAAAGATTCTGAATTCTCAACGGCAGAAGAATACAGTTCATCACATCAGTGCAAGAATGCCTTTTTAAAAGCAGGTGCAGTCGGTGTACCTCTCTATATTCTGAATGTCCATTCCCACCAGCCACTGCTCCTGCGGGAAGTCTATGGGCGAGGAAGATCGGTCTTCCAGGATGGGAACGTCCGAGCTTTCATCCACCCTCAGGTCCAACCTCGGCTCAGAGTCTGTTCCTTCAGGTCCAAAAAGAGACGGCAGAACTGAGGCATCGTCGACAAATAACTCAAACACATTCAAAGCAACTAAGACACCATTTCTACTCATGATAAAGAAAGTGAATAATTTGAATATTCTGTGGGCCTGCGGGGACTGGCATGTTTTTTTGCAAACATTTTTTTGTATGTGCAAAAGAAATGATCCATCTGTATGATCTCTTATTTAAAAATATTAGTAACTCTGTACTGCCCTCTGCTGTTTAAACAGTGAACAGACTCTGATCTTCAGATATGACTGAGAAACCCAAATGAAAAAAATATGTAAGCAGAGGTTTTATGCATGCATTTTAACCATATTTCAATTAATTCATTATTTTTACTATGCATTCAAGAATACTAAGGTGGTTTATTCATTTTAAGAATGGCTCTTATGTTTTTGCAAATGAGCTCTTCATTAAAATATGTATTTAAAATGAGGATTTCAAGTAGAAAAACAGAAAGTTTAACAGACCTGAAGAGCAGTGAAATTTGTAACGGATGCAATTACGTATGCACATGCACCAAAGTGTTTACATGTTCACACATACACAGCCTCACAAATGCTCGTCATAAGTCCGCTGATGTCTCCCTGCAACAACTAGTGGCAAAATGGTGAATGTGTGTGTATGTATGTCTGTACATCTGTGTGTTTGCTTAACTTAACCAGACTGACACTGGAAATAAATTTAATTCTCTCCCTGCTCTCTATTATTATTACCTGTGTGTGTGTTAATCTCTCTATGAAGTTATGTGAATTTCTTTCTTTAAAGTTATGTGAATCCACGAGAAAGTTATGCACCTTTATGTTACAGGGCACTCTTACTGCTTCGTCATTGAGTCAACTGGCATGAACATAAACACACACCTTTAAACACACACTCACTAAAAACACTAAACACTAAACACTTAACTTTTTTGTTAAATGCATTTTTCATTACTTGTGTTTTTAGTGTCGTATTTGTCTTTTTAAAAGAGGAATTAAACGTGTTGTTATCGCAGCGCCGGGCCTGTCTCTCAGCAGACGTTTGGACTTGTCCCAGCAGGAGGAGCACAGGTGTTACTGATAACATTAACCATGCTCAGCTCTGTTCAAATGTCCCAGTGAGCCAAGACTGTGTGACAAGCTGAAACTGGAGCATCTTGATTAAATTATTTCATTATTTACACCTGTGTTTGTCCCACTGTCACAGGTCAAATGTCTTCTGTGGTGGGAAAAAGCCCATTTTAACATTTTACTGGCTTTTTTTCTTATTAATGGGCAGACATTGAGTATTAAAACCAAACAAATACAGATAGTCGTGTGATGCATATGTAGGTTTTTATGTTGAACGAGTCACTGCTTGTTTGATTTACATCAATCCCCAAAATGTTGTTCATCTGACTGACACTTTGTGTGTGTGTGTGTGTGTGTGTGTGTGTGTGTGTGTGTGTGTGTGTGCCTTTAAAAATGATGGTACTGTGTGTGTCTGTGTGTGTGCGTGTGTGTGTGTGTGTGAGAGACGGTACTTTTTCTGTGCAGCTGCAGCACCCCCAGCAGGCACATGGATTTGAGCATCTCTGTTATGAACATCTCGAGGCAGCACTGCAGCTGGATGAAGAGCCGACAGATCTCAGGGTGGATCTCCCCGTCCTCGAGTCTGCAGCGAGAAGAGGTGGAGGAAGAGGAGGAGGGAGGAGAGGACAACAGAATGAAAGGGAGGAGGGAAAATAAAGAAAATATATGATCAGACAAACAGGCAAGAGGGAACTTTACATTAAAGCTGACCAAGTTCAAACACACTTGCTGCAAATCCAGGTTTTGGGACATGAATTTCCACAATTTTTCCTTTATTTCATTAAAAGTGATCAAAATTAAATTGCAGAGTGAACTTTTGTCAAAGTTACACGACAGTAGCATCATTTATTTGAACTGCAGTACCAAACAGTGATATCATTACATCCACTTTAATAAATTACTTCAGTTTTTAAGGGCCAATTTTCCAGTGTTTCTAACAAAAAAGAGGAACATCTGCAGAGGCTCGTAAAACTAGACAAGCTAAACTCAGTTAATCTCTGTGTTTTCAATGATGTCCCTTATGCAGATGACCTTGGCCTGTTTGTGGTGTAGTTTGTTGATGAATACTGTTACTTTCATGGGCCTCAGTCTTTTCACATTTTGTTTATACTGCAACTTTCCTGCAGTACTGTTTTATATGTGCTGAAAACAGGATATCCTTGTTCAATAAAGCCTTTTCTCAGTGGCTTTCAAATTTTGTGAGGAAGTGGTGGCTTCATGGAAGTTAAACTGTCCACTTCCCTTTCCAGCTGTGCCCATTTGATCATTGTTGTTTTTTTAGTGTTTTGTTTTATAAACAATATACAAATAGAAAAAAAAACATAAAAATAAAATAAAATAAAATATTAAATATATCAATACATTAAATAAAATTTCAAACATTAATATAAAGAAATTAATAAAATACAAAATAATGACCTTGCATGTTACACAATACACGAAAAAAATACATACAAAGAAAAATAAATAAATAAATAAATAAAAGAGAAAAATGTGACAAAATGGCAACCTATTAAGTATATATATAATAATGGCAGCAGCAATAGAAAAAAAACTAAAAGCAGAAAAATGTGTTGCTTCAATAACTTAGCTACTGTGTGTGCCATTAAAATGCTTTTTTTTTTTTAACTGTTTAAAGCATGATAAGCCTTTAATAAAGGAGGTTCAAACGTGCGTGGAAACAAACAAGTGGGGGCAGGTGTGTGTGTGTGTGTGTGTGTTAATGTCAAATAAAAAAAAAAATTCTTGTGTCATAATAATGCGTCTTTGTTTGCTTCCTACCCTGAAACTGAGATGACGGTGAGGTCCTGGTGTGCAGCCCGGGCCATGGAGCATCCTTTGGACCGCGTGTGGTGCATCTGAGCCCGCAGAGACGGACAGTCGATGGAGATCTCCCCGACGGAGATGACCTGCTCCCGGTACAGCGCGACCAGGGTGTTAAATTCCTGCACTGTCTGGAGAAAAAAAAAACAAACCACCGACTGTTAGTTAAGGTCGAGAAAAGCAACCTCAAATCTCAAATAAAAAAATATAGCAATAAAAATTGTTTGTTTTTTGTCCATTTTGCGCAACTGCTGCTGCACCTGCACATGATAACATCGGCTCTATTTGGTAAATAGAAGCTGTCCTTTGGTGCAGAGCTAAACACGGAGCTCTTACTAATGATTAACAGCGATGACTTATCTCGGCACTCACCATCCTGCTGCCGTCCACGGCCCCCTCCGTGCTCTCTCTGCGCTCCAGCTCCGTCTGCGCCACTTTGCTGACGGGAAAAATGCTCCCTGCAGACCTTGGGCGCTTCTTCCGCCCGTACGGTGCAGAACACATGCATGCACACCCACCACCGGAGCCCAGACAGACGGACACAGATGTCCTCCTGTTTCCTGATCAGCAGCTGTGTCCTCTAAAAAGCAGGAAAAAATGACCCGCTCGGAAGGTTTTTTGGTTTAACGCGTAAAGCCCCCCGCTGGTGTGTGCGTCGTTATTCCCGGAGCAGGAGCGTGTCGCGGGCCGGTCGGACCCCCAGCAGCTCGCTGTGCATCTCAGCCGAGAGGAGAGTCACCTTCAGCCCCTCCTGAAGGCCGAGAGGGAGGCTCCTCCGTCTTCCGCCGCGCGCTCACGTGTGAGGAGGATTCAGCACGAGCCAACAGCGAAACAAGTCGTCACCTCCTCGACTAACAATTAACTGTTTAGGAGCATCAGAGGGACAGAAAAATCAACAACTGTGGTTTCTTGTGTGTGACATTAAGGAACACTCCGGTGTTTTTAACCTGGACTCTATTGGTTTTTTATTTGTATTTTAATTAAATGCACAAATACCATATAGACAGTGTTACAATAAAAAAAACTTTATTTTTTAACCTGGACTCTATAGTATTTTCCTTTTGTTAATGAGATGCTAAAATATAGGCTGTAAAATCAGCTGTTTAATATATTAAATGTCCAGTTGTGATAAAGTTAAATTAAAGGAGAACTGTCTTTTTTAACCTGAACCATATTTTCCGGCGTTTTTGTGTTTTAGTGACTTGTGGGAACAACAATTATTGATTTTTTAAAATTTTATTAAATTATTTTTTAGCAAAAATACTGCAGCCACAACATTGACATGTTATATTCAGTCCATTATTTGCGCGTGTTTGAAGAAAAATATCTGGCTGTTAAGGCGAGTCGCTAGCTTTATCTGTCAAACAGAAGCCCACTTTTACACTGCATGTTCAAGGTGGGAATGTCATGCTGTTATTCCACCTTTTTTACTTTCACATTACTGGTTAAAACTAAAGAGAACCAATGAAAACTGGTCAAGAAAGCAGTGAAGAAACAGACTTCATCAATCTGTAAAAGTTTCTATTTAGAGACATTTTTATTCATGAATAATTTCCACAAACTCATCCATGTGGCCTGACCTGTTATTATTTTTTGTACTGACAAATAAAACTTGAAATGATTACAGCAAAACAAAAAAAAGATACAATATGTAACCATTTTTTTTCCTTACAACAATACATTTATATTAGATTTACTTGGCTAAAGCCCTTTAGGCCATTTTTTTAAATAAAAGAAAAAGATGCTGTGAATTTATTCTTCAATTCTTCTTAAGATCACAATGACCCTGCTGAAAAAAATGCAGATGTGTAGTTACACAACATGAATGCCATTTTTTGCCATTTTTGTTTTCAATTTTGCTAGCATTTTGAGAGAGAGACACTATTCGTGTTCACTAAAACGTAATAATAAATTTATGGTTTTCTGGCTTCCTGTAAATACAGTGTATTTTGACAAACACCTAAAAATTAAAGCTACTTGATTCCAGCTTCATATTGTTATAGACGGAAGGCACAGACTAAACAAAGGCACCGTACTGATAATAGTTTTGAAATTTTAGCCCATTTTTGTTTCTCATTCTCTGTCTGTTCTTTCTGCTCCTGTCAGAATCAGTCATTTATTAATAACTGCTACTTGCTTTCATTTTTAAATATCTAATTCCTGAGCGTCTCTCTACATGTACAAGTAGAAGCAAAACTTTCTTGGAAGTGCATCTCAAATGTTATCTTAAATCTACACAGTTTCAACCAGTATTGCTCAACAAAACACAAAAACTCAATGTCCTCTCCCTTGTTTTTATGTTTTATTTTTTGTAAAAGTCCCAGTTTGTCTCCTACTCTCCCACCTGCGCTACATTAAAGAAATAGTTTAATATTTTGGGAAGTAAACTTGTTTACTATCATTTAGAGAGTCAGATGAGATGCATTACTAATGCCTGTATTAACCCTTTGAAACCTGAGCAAATAGTCTTGATTTCTTTCAAAATCATGGTCAGAATGCAATGAGCAACAAGAGATAACCCATCAATTTGCAAAAAAAAGGTAAAGGGTTGCAATAAAAGAAAAGTAAAAAACAACAATTAAAAAAGGAAATGACTTTAAAAAAAAGCAAAAATAGAAAAAAAACATACAGAAATATATTCTGTGGTATAATTTTAATAATAGTCATAAATATAGTTTTCTAAACATCTTTCATTGTTTTTTTTCTAATTTTCTAATAATTTCCTCTATTAAAAACTACTCTTCATTTCTTTGCCATTTTCTTTTCACGTTTGACCAATTTCTTGCTCGTTGCTTTTTGTTCATAATTTCAGAAGAAATCAAACCGATCCACTCATGTGTTAAAGGTTTTAAGGTTGTGAAAACTGATGTCAATCCAGGTTTCAGACAGAGCTGCATCGTGTCTTATTTACATGCGTATGCCTCTCAGTGTGCAGCAAATACATTTGAACTACCCGTATCTCCATATCTCCAGTTTGCATGCTACTGTCACTGTCAGATTTCGTGGGGATCTTCGGTGGCTGAAAACGTTTGTGGCATGAGAGTAGTATCAATCTTCTACCTCTATTAAAGAAAAGGAACCAGCATATTTCCCCAAAATGTTAAGCTATTCCTTATTGAACAAAAGCGTCAGATTACATCATGCATGATTGACCAATCATGTTCTTCTTCTGTCTGATCGTCACTACAATTTTACCAAATGAACCCAACCAGCACAAATTTGCGAGGTTTTCCTAATGTCCAAAGTTAACGGGATTAACAGACTGCTTCAAGTAGCGTCATTTTTCAGTCTTATTCATTGTATCAGGACACCTTAGAGTGTATTATTGCACTTACAACATTGGTACTTAACACTGGAAAAAAGGAGATCTCGTCTACGTAATCGTAAGCTTTTTAAAGTTACTTTTTAAAGTTAGCTTTTTAAAGCAACTTTGTTGCCAGTTAACGGACTAAACTTTTCAAACAATTTGTGCAAATTTCAAACCTGCAAACCTGTTATTTTTACCACTGGTAAACAGGTTTCACGTGTGAATTTCTCAGAAACCTGAAAATCGCACATTATCCACTCTCTTCAAAGAAAATAAAGATGAACCTGTTTTACAAACTGTCGAGCGCTCCTCTGCGTCTCAAAAGAAGAAGTAGTACATGAGGAAACAGAAGAACAGGAACGCCAGGATCCAGTTGACTGAGTGGATGTAGACGATGACCAGGCCGATGTCGAAGAGCCAGCCGCGCATGTCGGTGAAGTCCAAAGCGTCCAGCGTGAAACCTACGTGGCCAAAGTGCCAGCGTCTTCCTGCCGCCGCCTGTCTCTGCTCTCCTGAAGTTATACAGACAAAATCACCGTCAGTATTCAAAGTGATTTTAGATGGCTGCTGCTGGTTGTATTTGTAGTGTTGTGTACATTTTTTACACCATACTCCTTTAACACACAGTAAGTTCACGACGTAATAATGTTTATTTTACCACATTTGTATTACTGCTGTTTTACTCTTCGTAAAGTGGATTTTACGGTTGAATTGTCAATTTTAAAAGTGTTTTCATTTGTTTTTCAATTTTAGTTTTTATGTAAATCTTCATTTATATATATATATACTTTTTATTTTTCATTTATAAATAACTAATTTTTGCATATTTTATAATATATATTTTGTAATTTATAATATAATTGAAATCACAATTAATTCATTTATTATTATGCAGATATTTTTTCTCATTTTCCCTACTTTCTTTATTTTTCCCTCTTGCGAAAGTAGGATTCATGTGTGCAGAAAGTGCCTGCTCAGCCTGGGCAGAAAAGGCCCATCAAAAGCCTGTTGATTGGCAGCTTGGCCCTTTAATGAATAGCAAAAGTAATGAGGGGAAGTAATAGGGAAAATAAGAGAAAAAAAGGGATAAAAATAAATAAATTACAGTATATTAAAAAAATTCAATAAAAAGTGAACAATTTAATAATTGCTTAATAATTTACAAAATAAATAAATATATAAGTGAACAAATAAATATGAGAATACATGAACATGCACATTACAGTTTTGCTTTCCACATTTATTTATTCTTTAAATTAATTCTCTTCATATTTCAACATTCATTTGTTTATTCTTTTACAGATTTATTGTTTATCGCACTCTTATGACTCCATAAAACTGAAAAATATTTTTTTTCCAGAAGCAGCATCCTGGTTACTCGGGATAATCCAGAGATTTCACCATCAAACACTGGAATTACTTATTAAACAAAAAATGAAACAAAAAGAAAAACAAAAAAACATGCTGATACAACAATTACAAACATTTTCTCACCCCAGAAGGTACGGAAGCGCTTGCGACAGCTGGGCAGAGGCCATTTTGCACACGAAGCGTTCTGGAAGTTCTGCTTGCGGGCGTAGTACACTTTGGGGAAGAAGGTCTTTGCTGTTTGGTTGAGCTCTGAAGAGGAAGGAGAATAGCGACGAGGCATTTCTGTTAAGTCCAGGGCTGCCATTAATGTGAAAAATATGTTTTTATTCGTCTGTGATCTTTACCCACTTCTCCTGTGCACAGCACACACGGGATAAGAGGTTGTTTTTTATAAATTTTCTGTCTATTTCCTAATCTATTGGGACATTGGGATTGGATAGAAAAAAGAGTCAATCTATATTCCAGTATTGTGTTTTGGCTGATCTCACCTCTGTGGAAGTCAGTGTGTGAGATGAGGGTGCGGCAGAGAGGGCAGGGCGTGTTTGTCGGTCGGTTCTTGGCGATCGTGCGGAGACACGGCTCGCAGAAGATGTGGCCGCAGGGCTGACAGCTGTACGGGCTGAAGTAGACGTCGAGACACACGGCGCAGGTGAGGCCTTCTCTGTCCTCCTCCTCACTGTCCAACAGGGACCCGCTCACACTCTCAGCCTGGACACACAAAAACACACAAACAATCATCTGTTATGAAAACCTCACATAAGTATTTATGTCACAAATGCTGTGATAATCTCTTTTGATTTTTGTTTGTTTTATGGCTAAATACCTTTCTAACATTACATTTTCCCATATTTTTCTTGATTTTCTGCAACCCGCTACTTGATAATCATCCCTGAAAAACTATTACAACTGCAACAAATCCCTCCACCTTGTCGTTAAAATAAGACGCTTTAACTTTTTACAATTTACTGTACTAAGTGTTTTATTTTCAATCCAATTTGCAGATTCAATTTATGGGACTCTTTTTTATGTTTGACTAAAATATACAACATAATCCTTAAAGTCACACTGAAAAGAATTTAAAAAAATAATAATAACATATTTTCCGGTTTGTAAATTTGAGTTGTTTTAATCCATAACCGATACAAATAAAACTCATCTTGATATCTTCTCTAAATTGCCTGGAATCGTATTTGAAACAGTTAAGATGCACATTGTTTTCCATGAACAGAAAAAGTCTGGAAGTTGTAGGTCTGTCATAGAGCTGTTATTACATTTCTTTTTTTGTTTAATCCCAGCTATTCAGAGCCAAAACTGTACGATTAAATCCTTCTCTCTCACCTGCTCCAGCTGGCTGTGCAGCCATCGCTCTCTCCTCCTCTGTTTCCTCCTGATACTCTTCAGACGGTTCTTCTCTCTTTTGCTCAGTCTGTTTGAGGCCGGGGAGGCCATCGATGCCTGGGGCTAAGAAGACACATACATCAAGAGTTACTTTTGTTTATTTCACATTTGCCTTTTTCTTTTTTTCTTTTGATTCTTTAATACTCTGAATCACTACAGAGGTGCCGCTTTGAGTCCTGATCTCTCTTGTCGCGGTGTAATATGCTGCCTGTTTCTTATATATTTTTTGGAACATGAGGGAAACTGTGCAGACGAAGTGAAAGTCCACCCAGATCCTGACAAATCCTGTTTCATATCAATTTAGAAAGTAAGAAAAGTCACCGTTTGACAAAGGCTCTGCTCACATCTCTGCACAATCCCACTCAGGAAAACTGCCTTTAGCCAGGCTGTTTTTTTCCTTCAGAGCGTCTCATCAGTGGAACATAGTACCACAATTAATAATGGAGTCTCCATCATGTCATTAATTTACGCGTAAAGAAATGATTTATTGAAAACCAACAATGTTGGCACTGATTTAAGGCTAATTTTACCTCATTTAAGAATGACTATACTCATACTGCATCATGATCCTGCATCACCTGCTGTTTGGATTTTGTCCACTAATATTGTGAAATTGTGTTGCATATTCTAAACTATATAGTGTGCCTTTTTATCTTAATGTGTTCACAGTGGTACATACTGTATCTTCATATCTTCTATCATCATCTTCATTTTCTGTCTTTGTGTCTTCTATCTTCATCTATTGTATTTTTACATTTTTCATTATTATTTTAGGATGCCTCTTAACGTCAGGTATGGGACTACCAATAAAAATGAGCTCCCCACTTATATGTCATAAAATGTATATATTTTTCATAATATTAGCAGAGGGGATTTTTGTTTCAGGCCAGATGACCCACCTCTGCTATAAAAAACTGCAGGAGAACCTGAGTGAACTGGTTTCTGGGCTCCTTTAGTCTATTCTGGTCCTATATGCATAACAAATCTTCCTCTGTATGTCACTATTTATTATGTACGTATATTATGTGTAAAAAAGAAAAAGAGTAGAATAGTTTTTTTATATGATAAGAAGCTTCATTTCCAATCAGCAACATACCAGTGCTTCCCCGTCTGGTTCGGCCACACTGTCAGAGATGGACCTCCCTCTGAGGAACAGCGCTGAATCAGACGCGTCCTCGTTGACAGCTGTTGTCTCTGGAGAAGACTCGACGTCCTCCACAGTCTGCAGCAGCTGTCGATCCAGAGGTGACCGTGTCCTTCCAGAGACAAATGAATGACGGGCGGCTGCATTAACTGAGGCCTCACCGTCAGAGTCAGTCTGCTGACTGGTGGGATATGAGACAGGTGTGCGTGAAGACTCGTGTTTCCTCTCAACAGAAGAACTGACCGAAGGTCCTGAAGGACAAAAACATGACGACCTGATGGTGGCATCGTCCTCCAAACTGCAGCGTCTCCTGTGAGAGATGCAGTACAGAGGACTGAAAGAAAAGGAGGTGTTTTCACCGTCAGTCAGTGAATTAGACGCCTCAGCAGGGCTGATGTGGGACATGACAGCTGCACAGTTGAGCTGTAAGCTGTCCAGCGGTGTCCGGTTATATTCAGCCCTGTGCTGTCTGTCCTGAGAGCCGCCTGTCAGCAGCACAGCCGGACCCTTCCCAGGCCTCGTCCTCCTCGGCTGGACGATGAGAACGTAGTGTTTCTGGTCACGATCCACGCGGCTTTTGCTGAGGTGGACGGTGGCGTCTCGGCCACAGGGACACTCGCTGCGGTTACTGAAGTTGAAGCCGCCCAAACGAGCTCCGCAATACTGGCAGTTGAGTTTTCCGACAGTCCACTGGGCCTGGACAGAAACCACAGATACAGAAATCATCAATGTCCTGAAATCATTTAGATTTTAGGAAAGGAAACAGCTAATCCATTTGACTCTGTAGTATAATAACTGGGACCGTCACTAGTTTTGATGGTCTTGTCTTCTCAAGAGACCAAAACATCCAACCATTCACTTTATATTTAGATTTAACTAAAACCTATGCATATAAGGATGTCTCACTTCCTTTTGATCTACTGATCAACAAATGTTTTTCATTAAAAAACCCATTTATATTCAATTTAATTTAAATTAACAAAAATTGGACTTAAACACATTATATGCAGGTTTATTGCATAATTCAAAGAGTCTAAAACTAATTATGACTTCATATATATAGACTGAAATACACATAATAAAGTGTACCTCAGTAAATCTACAAGAGAAAAAGTGAACATTGTGAAGACATTTACTCACCACTAAATGACTGTGTTGACCGTCAGCAGGACACACTTGATTCCTGAGCTGAGACACTTACCTGGTGAACTGAGGTCAGTATCCACTCTGGCAGTGTGTCCACGTTGACGTGCCAAATGCTGCAAACAGCAGCTGAGCTCTCATCTGTGTCCTCAACCTGCTTCCACACAGAGGGCACACAATCAGCGAGAAGAGCTCCCATCAGACCCAGTTTCCCCGACACTGATAGCCAGCCATCTTTTTTATGACTGAAACCCAAGCTGTTATCTTTGAGTTTATCCAGCCCTAATGTCCCCTGACAACTTTATAGAATATCAGTTATGATTAGGGCTGCAACTGCTGATGATTGCAATCATCACATAATCTCTCTTTTTTGGAGAGAGTTATGGATTAATCATTTAAAATGTGAGAAAAACAGTGGACTGATACAATGATACACAATATAGAACAGTAAAGCAGTAAATCCTCACATTTGAGAAGCTAAATAACAAAATGTTTGGAGTTTTTGCTGATAAAATGTGTTAAACAATTGTCAAAATCATAGATTTATTTCCTGATAAGTAGCAAACTGATTACTTATCAACCAAGTGTTTCAGCACTAGCGATAACTATGTAACTAAACTGAGCAAACACTAAATTCCTCACAAATAATGTCTGCAGCAGCTCACTGGGTGAGAAAAAAACAATACATGCAAAAAAATGAGACCAAAATTGCTCAATACATCAGATACACAAACTTTTCACCAACCATCGACAAACATGTTGAGTCTATGATGCCTTTCCGACACCTCCTGCAGCGAAGCATGATTCTCTCCCTTCAGGCTGTCTTTGGGTTTTCAGTCCAGCTGTTGATGATGATGATGATGATGATGATGATGATGATGATGATGATGATGGTGTGGTAAAGACAGTCAAAAAACATGCCTGCACTATACTACACACTGGGGCAGAAATTACTTTGTTTTGTTTAAGTTCAGGTCGGTTTTAATTTGAAGAAAAGTATAACAAAGATTTTTTTTTTTTAAATGGAGGCTTAGTATAGTATTATATTTCTGTATACTAAATGTTTCCAGAAATGCTCACACACTGTAATTCATCACATCAGATTCTGTTATTCACGTGTCTCTGCCTAACGTATAAATATAGCCAAGACTATCTGAGTGAAGCATATTTAAATATAGATCTGTTTTGTGTGAAACGTCATGCTTCATGGAAAAAGAGTTTTGTTATGACAGGTATAAATGAAGCCAGCAATATGTCAATATTATATCGATACTGTGATATAAGTCTTTGATCTTAGATGTTGAAATATCATACATGTTTGTCTTTTCCTGTTTTATAGGCTGCATCACAGCGAAGTGTAATTTGACCTTACTGGACTTGATACTGGTTTCATGGCAGACTATGATATGAAAATTAACAGTTATCATACTGTGTACACTGCTTATCTACAGTATTGAAATTAAATGCAACCTGACAGAGATTTCATACTTTTTGCTCATACTTCTAGTAAAAATGGCTTTGAGTATCATTACAATAAAGTCTTTGTTCAATCAGAACAACCATCTGTTTTCAGTTTTTAAGGGCTCTGATAATAATAACAAAAATAACAATTGTGTGATTGCATATACTACGATATTTTCTGTTTATTGTACAGTGAAAATCCAATAAAACCACAAACCCGCTGTTCTAGCTATTGTTATAATTTTGTTTTACCCACTTGATCATTATGTTCACAATACTACACAGACAGAATGATGACAAAGACAAATAACACTGTGTGGGACCAGAGGCATTCCCTCGCCTCTTCACTTAATCTATAGCCATCGGGGTAACAATACTACCCTCCTCTTTTCACAAAAAAAAACATGTTGTCATTTGTTCCATGAGCCATTAAATTTTTAAATGAGTAACGCACTTGCACCTTATCCCCATATGCACTGTGGCTACCTCTTCCTGGTCTCAGATGATACCCAGCTGGTCTGGTCTGTTTCCCACCTCCAAGTGTTATATATTAAGCGTGTGAATGAGTCAGTCTGTTGTTTCTGCACAGGTCTACTTGTGTTTTTTTTTTGGTATGTGTGACTTTCATGATGTTGTTATGTGTATGTTTATGATGATTTTGTCATTGTGTGCTTATATACCTTTGTGATATCCTGCAAACCAAATGACCCCCACAGGAACAAATAAAGTTTCTATCTATCTATCTATCTATCTATCTATCTTACTGATAATTATTTATCAAAAATCTCATTGTATAAATATTTATGTAAAAGCACCAATAGTCCCTCTACAATATTGTTGCAGTATCGCTGTTGACGTATTTGGTAAAAATATTGTAATATTTGACTTTCTTCATATTGCTCAGCCCTAATAGAAGCTTTTGCAGTGTGGCAGTTATTTATATATGTGGTAACCTGATGCTGCAGGCTGTGTTTATATTAATGGAGCTATCTTTAGAGTGGACCTCATAAGAACTCAGAAAGAAAAAAATCCTGCAAGTGAATGAGACACAGGCTATGAAAACAGCTTTTGGATACCTGGACATTACTTCCTTATGATTGCAGTGCAGAACATTATAAGTCTAAACCTTTCTGTAGGTGAATTTTGGACGCTGCCTGCAGAGATTTGGTCCCATTCAGGCACAAGAGCATTAGTCATTGATGATGGATAATAAGGCCTGGCTTCAAGTATTTCCTCCAGGTCATCCCAAAGGTGTTTAGGTTGAGATCAAGGTGCAGAATTTCTCGCCAAACTGTGATTGTGCTGACTGTAATAACATTTGATCAAGAACTAAAGACCTCAAACCCGGAAAAGACCTTTTTGCCTTGAAATTCAAATACTTAGCCGTATAATCATGCTCTGTTGACCCTCAGGCTATAAAGTGAACACAAATTAGGCTAGTTTTGGAGTGTAACGTTAAATTCAGGTGATGATTCAGCTGCAGGTGGAGAGGATAATCCCGTCTATCTCGCAGTGTTCAAACTGTAACAGCGTAATAACCATTTTCTCACGTTATAACATGTAACTTACAGTCATTAACTAGTCAACAAACACGGTGTCCGAATCAAAACAATGTTATGCTAGCTAACTTAGCTCTGTTCACCACAACAACAATAGTGTCTCTTGTGGTGTTTTCGCGAAAAAAATGACACTACTAAAATCATGGCACTCGACAAGTGAGTATTTTCATTAAATATACTCGCCTACCTGACAGCTGGGAAGACTTTTTGGGTCGCTGTAGCGACGAAACCCTGAGCTCAAAAACAAGAAAACTTTAGCAGCCTTCTCGCTTTAAGGGGAACTGTGACGTCACAAAAACTGGGTCACTACGGAGAGTCGTATAGACCAAAAAATGTAAAGGCGTTTCGTTCTCAAACGCTGAAAGGGTGAAGATTGTCGAAGAGACAAAAAAAAAAAAAAAAGAGGAGTGAATAAACGTGAAAATGAATTAAATAAAACAATGAAAAATAAACCCACTAAATTAATCAAATCAAAAGAGAAGACAAAAACGATAATCAATCCAGTTAAAATAAATTAAGTGATGGGGCAAAAACATAGCTAATGGCATGATTTAGGCCTACTTGCATGCTTAGATTAACGGGCTTGTCCTGCAGACCAGAAAATAATGTGACTTTTATTAGCACTTTTTAAAAAAAATTACATTTTAGAATTGTTGCCTCTCACATTTTTTTCTGTAATGTATGAAAGTTGTCATAGCACGAGTAGTAACTGCCATATCTTACTTATAAATACATAGCTTAGATTTAAAGGAAAAAAAGTAAATTGAGCATTCATCTGTGAATTGTGAAAGACAAAGGATAAGTGTAACCCTTTTTGTCGTGGTTTATTTAAATTTTCCATCACCTTGTCAGTTTTCACAACATTGCATATAATAATTTGACACAGTGATCCGTTTTTTATTCATATATTTTCAGCATTGTGTAATTGTTATGTAAGCGAACCATCGCCAGGTGGCAGTGTCACACCCGACGGCTCCAGAGCTCTGACCATGGTGCTGAAGAGATGGGAAAGAATATTATTTCGCTAAAACAGTTAAGTTAATTAATAGTAATAAAACTGTAAGAATACAGCAATACAAAAACAATAAATTATGTACTAACGAGAAAAACGTTTCACTCGTATTATACATGTGTTTGAAAAAAAAGTAGTTCTGCACATATAAGACGAAGTTATAAAAATTAATATTTGTATTGTTATATTAATATTGTTATTTTTATTGTTGTTACTATTGTATTTATTACTAATCTAAATCAAAATCATTCAAGAAAAAAAATACAATGCAGTTTCATTTATTCTTTAATATAGCCTATAAACAGTGTAGATGCAACGCAGATCATTAACATCAATAAGACTCGAAAAGTGCAATTTGATGCAAAGGAAATTTTCGAAAGCTTATTTTCTCACCGAAATTCCAAAACAATCCACTTGTTTCGAAAAAAAATCACATTCAAATAATTACAAAAGATAAAATTAAAACGAAAACAGCACCTTGATCTGAGTTGCAGCCTGAACAGCATACAAAAATAAAGGAAACTTATTTAAGTTTTTCTTTGTTCATGTCTATTTTAAACTATGGCCTAACTCCCACATCTTCACTGTCTGAGCTGCCGACTAAAAAGACAGAAGCAGGCAGCCTCTGTTACATCTTCACAGACAAATGACGCATTCTCCATCACTGGTATAAATACGCAGCATCATTCTCCGTCAGTAGCCGAGACTCGCAGTTCAGACTCTCTCTGCTGCACGGTCCACAATGCGCTCTTGGAAGTGCGACGGTGTGATGCGCACCAGGCTCTCCATCAAGTAACAGGAAAGCTCTCCAAAAAAAACGAAGCACTTCGAGTTTACCAACTATGGAGGGAACAAACAACACGACAGCCTGGTATCTGTTTGAAAACTCTTCCAACACAACCCCAAAACCCGAAGAGGTGAAGCTGAGTTACCAAGTGGTCACATCCTTCCTGCTTGGCGCGCTCATCCTGTGCGCAATATTTGGGAACGCGTGCGTTGTTGCAGCCATCGCCTTGGAGCGCTCCCTCCAGAATGTGGCCAACTACCTGATCGGCTCTCTGGCGGTCACCGACCTGATGGTGTCAGTGCTGGTGCTGCCCATGGCGGCGCTTTACCAGGTGTTGAACCGGTGGACTCTCGGGGAGATTCCGTGCGACATCTTCATCTCTCTGGATGTGTTGTGCTGCACGTCGTCCATCCTGCACCTGTGCGCCATCGCTTTGGACAGGTACTGGGCGATAACCGAGCCCATTGAGTACATGAAGAAGAGGACGCCGAGGAGAGCTGCGGTCCTCATCAGTGTCACCTGGCTGGTCGGATTCTCCATCTCAGTGCCGCCCATGTTAATCATGCGCTCCCAGCCCAGCAGCGTGGAGGAGGACACGCCGGACCCCAAGCCGTGTAAGATCAGGCAAGACCCCTGGTACACAATATACTCAACTTTTGGGGCTTTTTACATCCCCCTGACGCTAATGCTCGTTTTATATGGGCGGATATTCAAAGCTGCCCGGTTTCGCATCAGGAGGACTGTGCGTAAAACAGAAAAAAAGAAAGTTTCCGACTCTTGCTTAGCATTGTCTCCCGCGCTGTTCCACAAAAAGACTCCCGGAGACGCGCAAGGCAAGAGCTGGAAGAGGAGCGTGGAGCCGCGGCCGCTGCCGAGCGTCAACGGCGCGGTGAAGCACGCGGAGGACGGCGAGTCTCTGGAGATCATCGAGGTCCACAGCAACTCCAAAAGCAACCTGCCGCTGCCCAATACCCCGAGCTCCGTGCCGCTGTTCGAGAGCAGGCACGAGAAGGCGACCGAGGCGAAGAGGAAGATCGCACTGGCACGGGAACGCAAAACGGTCAAGACTCTGGGCATCATCATGGGCACCTTCATCCTCTGCTGGCTGCCCTTCTTCATCGTCGCCCTGGTCATGCCTTTCTGCCAGGAGTCGTGCTACATGCCCCGCTGGCTGGAGGATGTCATCAACTGGCTGGGCTACTCCAACTCTTTGCTCAATCCCATCATTTACGCGTACTTTAACAAAGACTTTCAGAGCGCTTTTAAGAAAATAATCAAGTGTCATTTCTGCAGACCGTGATCGTCATGCAGGTGAACGGAGGGGCAGCCCCTAAAAAGTGACATAAAGAGATTGTTCTGAGTGAAAACAGGGCTCACAACGATTAATAATGTCGATCATCACCATCGTCCTGAAATATTCCCACAGGTGTCTGTAGCCTATGCATAGAAAACAACTGTGATCGTTTGATTGAAGCTCCATGTTCCTCATCCTGTTCTGTAATGTTCAATAAAGAAATACTTTTTCATACATTTTTCAGAAGTCGTCATTTGTAATTTTATATCCAAATTTAAGCTTTCAAATTCTGCAAAATGGTTTCTAAAAAAACTGTAAAATGAGGGAAAGAGTGAACGTGCATCTTATGTGTCTGTGTGACTTCAACATATTGTAGCCTTCTCAATCAGCAGACAATTCATCGATTAATGGCAAAAAGAAAGAAAACACAAGAAAAGAAAAGAAAAGTAATGCTGCATTTCTTTGTTTTACACTTTTTATTTTAATTTCACTATTTTAAATACTAAATAAAGCGGTAAACTACGAAAAAAGGTCATGTGCATGTGGCTGACTTCAACATTAGTACTCAATAAGCAAAAAATTAACCAATAATTGATTCATCATTTAGGGCATTTAATGAGCTAAAATGTAGCCAAGAAAGAAAGACAGAAAGGCAGAAAAACAACGTATAACACTTTTTTTTTTTTTTTTTAGCTGAAACTATAGTCTATTAATTGAAACAATAAGGAATTTCTGGATAATAAAAATACCATTAGGTGCACCCCATCTTTAAATTTCAACATATTTCATTTCACATGTTCCAATACTGATATTGTGTAAGTGGCAATAAGAACATTGAAAATTAATTATCCAGATTGAAAGCAGTCGGCAGCATTTAGCTACAGCTCTTATCCAGGAGACACAGTTCCATTTTTGTCTCATTAGAAAACTGTAATGGGCTCTTTAACATCTGCACTGAAATATAAAAAAAACACATCACATCACATCTATGGATATGATTTTTCTTGTCACCCAGCACCTGCAAACTACTTATTATGCATTGAAATTATTACATTAACCATCTGGTCTCCACTGCAGTGCCAGGGCTGTTCCTAGGATGTGAGGACATTGGGGGCTCAGCCTGGACTTCTGTAGGAGTTTTTCATTGAAAAAGCTCTATTTCAATGGTTTTTAAGCTTCAATCTAGCATCTTATTTACCTTCTATTTTTTAAACTTTCTTCATAAATAAGAATTGCAATGTTAAAATAAACATAGCTGTTATTTATACTGATATTGAGGAGAAACAAAATTTGCAACTGCTATGATCTACAAATTTCCATATATTCACTATTCCCACAGGGAAATATTGTACTTTTTAGTGCACCACATTTATTTGTCTTCTTTAGATACTTATAAATGTTAAATTAATGACACAAAATATAATAAACTAATAAATGATAATGTATTATGAACAACTTAATGACCCTGCAGTATATAAATTTGCATTTAAAATGAGGTCCACATTATGCTCTCTTTCTCTCTTTCTTTTGTACTTGCATACACAAAATGCACTGCTTAAATGACACAGAGGACCCAAAACTTGTATTTTTGATGTACATCATATTATTTTTGAAGACTTTAATGCACGCAATGGTATGACAGATTATTACAGATTATTTAGAGATTAGATTTAAAAAAAAATATTTGGTTTATTCTCTATATAAAAAGGCTATATATTTACATCCATGTCTATTAATAAGATGCTCTGTGCTGCAGCCTCAGAGACCCAGACCTAACAATGCCATTGCTCTCAAGCAAGATACGTAATGTGACTCTTTTCCAGTGGAAGCTGTCAACAGAGGGAGGATGTAATGGTGTAGCTTTTAAGTATGGGTTTGCTTTTTGTCTCTCTGTCTTTGTGTGTGGCTAATTAATCTCCTCATCCCCACTGACCGATCAATGGCATTAAAAGAACTGTTTAAACCCACATTATATTGGTGAAAATTCAAATTGATGCTCATTACATCTAGAATATTTAAATAAGATAGAAAGGTGCAAAACATTTGAATATTTAATGCTATGTAAACATCATAAAACTTCAATGAAGAGCTGGGGGAAAAATGAAATAGAATATTTTATGTGATCTTGTCAGAAAGTGTGGGGAAAAATATGGTTTATTAACCTTAGAGTTATTTAAAGGGGAATTAAAAGGAGAAAATGTCAATGTTAAGGGGTTAATACTGTCTTTGTATAATATTTGTGAATTGAAATTAATCACAGTGGGATTTTTGTGTTAAAATCTTCACAGAATGAGCAATAGAAGATGTGCCATCCTCCTCAAAGTGTCTTCAAACAGCATCCCGAGCCCCCAAAGTGTTTCCCCTGAGCTCCACCTGCACTCTGATCCTCTCATAACATGCGTGTGTGGCTCTGCTGTATCTCAGGGCTGACTGTGAAACAAAGACAATCCTTATTACAGCGTGAAAAAAATGCATTTCGTCATTCCAGGGGGTGACACTGACATGGAGAGCGTCTCGAATGTGGTGGGCGGACAGACACACACACACACATTCATCAGAGAGACTGCTGCTGAAGTGGTCGGGGCTCTTGCAGCACCACTTTGCCCTTTTCCTCCATCACTCACAGCCTCATAACATATAAGTCCATCTTAAAAAGGATGTGAAGGGGGCACACAGATGGATGCTGGAGAGGTGGTCGCCATAGCGACATATGGTGGATGCAAACTCCGGGGGCCGAGGGGGCAATTACCTGATCAAAGGCCTGGTGCGACACAGGAATACAGAGGTGTGTGTGAGGGGCCCACAGCTGGCGGCCACTGCAGACAATAAGCAGGTGTGTTTTTTATTCTTAGGCAGACAGTGAAACACGCTGACGTCTACTGTACAGTCAGGTCTGAAACAAACTTTTTTTTCTTTTTTTTCAAGTTTTCTCCTTTTGTGTCCTATTAGATTACCCCAAGGTTATTTTAGTGATGTTTTGAATCCTGTTTGAATGCGGCTTCCATTAACCCTCAGAATTCACAAACTGAAATTCTGAATATGAACTATGTCTCATGGAAATTAAAAAAAAATAAAAAAAATCGCAAAGAAGTTTGTTTTTTTCACGAGGTGATATTTCAGGTGATTTGAAAAAGCAATATTTCGCAAAACTGCCATTGAAACACTTTTTTCACTTTTACAGGTCACATGATGCTAAGAGGAACTGGCTCCATCAGGCGTGAAGCAGCAGGCGCTACAAGAGGTGTTACTGCATCAGATAACTCTACAAAAGTTGAGTCCACAATTCCCTTGAGAAGTCGTGGACTATCATCTTCCAACATCCCTCATGTGTGGCAGCTCCCACATCTTTGAATCCATTCATTACTTCACGGGAAATAAAACAGAAGTGTGTGCTGATATCTCCTGTACGCATGCACTGATAGATGTTTTACTGCGCATGTGCTAATGGAGGTCCATGTGTTTGCAGCTAGGTGGTCTTGGTAAAAGATGAGCCACTGATTGTTCATTTATCTTTTTTTTGCATGAGCACCTGTCCCCTGAAATGTCTGTGCACAGTCTTGCTGTTGTGCTAGATCACCCTTTTAATGTTTTCCTGGAAAGCAAAGAGTTCATTAAATATTCTGCTTCGCTGTTAAACAACATAGTCTGTAAGATAATAATAACTAATAACTAACTGTCTGCTCACATCCAGTCGTCTGTTATCATTGCATGTTTCTGCAAACCACGGATAGGTTACATTTGTACGTTATTATGTTGTTGACATGGTGAAACTTAATGTTTCAATCAGGCTGGGGTTTAAGTTTTGGTTCAGTTTAGGCAGAAAAAATGCTTTATTGTCAAGATTCTGGCTCTCTGTTTGCAGTCTTTATCTTCAGGACTTCAGGTTTTCTGTTTGTGTTTTTCCTTGCATGTTATTCATCCATGTTTAGTTTGTTTCCTGATTTATTTCGTATGTTAACACCTCGTGTGTCATGTCTAGTTTTACTTGTGTGTTTTCCCACCTCAGTGATTGTCTGCCTTGCCCTGATTAGCGTCACCTGTCCCTCGTTAATGCCCTGCTCTGTGTGTATATTTGGACTTTGTGCTCCCCGTGCACTGGTTTGTTCTCAGCGTAGTTTTTGTGCTTTTTTCATTCATTTTTTCATGCAAACTTGTTTCTCCTCAGCCTGCCCCATTAGTTTTGTTGCCTAATGCTGCTTTTGTCTCTTTGTTTTAAAATCAGCTTAATTTCATTAAAGCTTGCTTTTTGTTCTTCTAACCTTCTTGCTTGGTGTTTTGAGTCCTCTTTCAAACTATTAAATGTGACAGTGATTATGAAAATCACCTGTTTTTCGCCTAAAATACCTGGTTTTGATTGCACAATCATTGCCAGAGAAGCAAACAAACAAACAAACAAACAAACAAACAAACAAACAAACCTGCTTCTCATGGCACTTGTCCTGGTGGAAAAACAGCAAAAGTGGGCTAAAAATGCTAACATTTGGTGGCTGAAAAGCCGCTGTAAATAGCAATAGCTCATTAAAAAACAATACTTTTGATATTTGATGGTCTGAAACAGTGGTCTGCAGCTTGGCAAATTCCATGCCATGCATACCCCACACCCTTCACCTCTGATAAGACAGATCATACACTGTGTTACTTTAGAGACGTTTATGATACATATAAAACATATGAATGTAACATATTTGTGTAATGTAACATTTTCTTTTGGCAACTTGCTGGTCTGCTTACACCTCCAAGCATCTGTAAATCCTTCAATATCACAGAGAAATCAGTAACAAAGATCATTTTCAGGCTTGCATTTTGTGCTTATTGTTAATCCAAACTGCAATAAGGCACCATGTTGCAGTGGGCTGCCGCATTGGGACAAAAAAATAAAAACATTTAAATGTGTATTGATGCTTTTTCTCCACAACACAGTTGTTCTGCTTTCTCTTCAATGCCCAATTCATGAAGTTTCATTCCCTCCAAACAACAGGATTCATCTGTAGCATTTACGTTTTCGACAGAAGACACTTTAATAGGTAATTTGTTAATACATCTTTAGTATAAACACAACTTGCTGACTACAGCATAAAACTTTTCAAATTTCACAAAGTTCCTTTAAAATTTGCAAGATGACACTGAAACCTCTGGTGCCTTGTAACAAGGTTTGAATGTATCACTGCAGATGCTTGTGTATTCTCCAGGTTTGTTGTCAGTGCTTCCTCCGAGACTGCCGCTGAGTGCACTTGGCTCTAAATCAGCCTGCGTATTGAAGGAGGTGAAGAGTGTGGATTAAATTTCATCCATACGCTCTTGAACTGTTCAGTTGTGTTTCCCTTGCAGGGGCGCCGGTGGCGTTTTGCTGTCAGAGGAATTACGTTATGGGCTTTCACAGCCTCGCAGGGATAAACCCTCCTCGTCTTTTCTGGGTTTCTTCTCGGAGCTGCTGTTGTTAACAAGCTTAAAGGAAAAAAGCAGAACAGGAGCTGCAGATGATTTTTCCTTAAATATATCTGACTTATATATATTTTATGGACATTATAGGGAGCCCCTAAAGCAGAGGTGCAACTTCTTTCAAGTTATTCTGATGGCATGAGTCAGTGCAGTCTGTATTGCTTTCAGCCAATTTATTTAAGTGCCTTCATTTTAATGATCCCATGGTTTCCTATAATTTACTGGAAAGAGACTGATTTGTAACGGCAAACTCATAGGGGCGTGCATCACAATGACTATTTAATTTGGTAGAAATTACAGGGAGAATATAATGGAGAAAATATATCAGCTGGACATGGAAACTGTCTATTGACAAGAATGTAATTCAACTTATATGTCAGATAAAGGTTCTAATGATATTTTTTTCTACTGGAAATGAACAGCAGCATATACACTTTGCAAATCTATCAACTTTCTATGTCAGACCCGAGTTTAACCTAAGAGACTGAACTATGAAGACATTATGGAAGTAAAACTGCAGTTCCTCTAATGATCACTTGAGGCTGGCTCCAAAACAGAGACAATCTCAAAGATCATTAGTTATCAATCTAACGTTAGTTCCTCACAGTTAGGATTACTCTCTCATGGCTCTTTTAATCAAGACAAGAAATACTTTGTTTCTTCAAGATATAATATTAGTATCTTTTAGTAACTCAGTCAACTCAGCAAACTTCAGATTGTCAATTGTAACTTGTTGTGCTGATGGGATCATGTAAAACATGGATTGCTAGTCATGCGCGAGTGTCTCTACAGGAGCTAAAAGCAAACAAATGAAATCTCTGCTGTGAGGTCGTGATGTTTCACAGGGCTCCTCCAACAGTAATGAAGTCACGACTGATTTCCTGGACGTCTTTATTAGGTGAACTTCATCAACCCGAGGGCCACTTTGTCTTGTGCTGCAGTCCTAAAAAGTAATGGCAAAATTGAAGGGACTTGTGAACTTCAGTGGTTATAGTCTGGTTCCTCACATGGCTTTTCCATTTCTTTTCAGTTGTCTCCTAAATCTTAATGCCTGGTGTGTTTTTTGGCTCCCAAAGTGCAACCCTGCTGACCTTGTTGCTGTTGTCAGTGCTGTCACTTTGTTTGTGGAGTCATTCTAAGTGGGACATCAAACAGAAGCTTATTGTTTGTTGTCTTGCTGTTTGATACCTTCTGCAGGTGTTACTTCTGTTTTCCAGCTGATTCAAGCACAAGAAGATTAAAGTTAACTAAACAATGTCATCTGGACATCAATGAACATTGAAGCATTTTCTAGCTGGGACTGGGCCCTCAAATTGGGTATTTTAAGACAAAAAATGACCTTTTACTGATCAGAATTGGATTTTGTGCCTGCCCACATATTAACCACAGCGTTATTGAAATGTTATGTGCAAATCTGATGTATTGGTGGTTGAATATTGCAGCTTCTTGGGACTCTACTGGGATTTAAACACTCTGGTCTTTTTGACTTTATTTAATCTTAGTTCATACATGCAAAAGAATATTAATTTCAGCATTACAGCAATTTTCCAATTATTGTGGTCGGTTCCTAAACTTTAAAGTGAGACTGCATGTTAAAAATACACCACAACACAGCACTTTAAAATGCCGAAAGCACAGCACCATTTGAAAACAGCGAGATGTGTGTCACTTGGCAGAGCAATTTCCAGGCGTCCTCACTCCGAGTTATTAAGGATGGATCAATCCATGACATTTTCCATCTGCCTCTTAAATCCCACTGTCTGGACCTTTTGAGACACATATAAACATTCTGAAGTTGGAAGTCAAGGTTTGTTGTATAAAGTTCAGTCAGATCAAGGTTTTGCCTTCCACTGTGATCCTAGATTTGCCTTTCCCTTATGGATTAATACAGCATCATGTATATTGTTGTTGGGGGCATTGGGAGAACTACATAGGCTACAAAGATGGCACTATGTCAAGCTTAAATAATGTTACATTACGATAATGTTGGACTGGCCTCAACGAAACTCAAAAGTCAAATCCTAGAGTAATAAATGCCACCCAGCAAGACTCTGTTAATGTAATGGTAGCATCAGCAAAACCTCTTTCAGCACCCACTACAAGTATTGAGAAGACGGGTTGTATTAAGGAGATAAGATACTTATCACGTATCACTTCTGTGTCAGCTGTTTATGCTCCGGGATGCTGTTATGGTGATGTTAACGAATGCACATGATGGGAAGAAGCAGCATGGTTGTAATGGTTGCACAACAGCGCAGACTGTCGCGATGGTTTGGATTAGGCAACAAAGTCACTGACAGTTTGGTTGAGGCAAAGGAGGCACATGGTAAAGTGTAGGAAAAAAAAGCACGCACACACAGGAAGTTAACTCGAGACTCCAGCGCGAATGCCAGTTGTTTGTGGGATCTGTCCACCTCCCCACCCACCCGATCAGCACACTCACATTCCTGATATTACTTGGTTACCAGCAGAGTTATTACCTCACGCTGTCCTTCAGCATTTTGTGCACCTCCGACTGGTTTTGTCCGGCTACATTCTCAAGTGACACCGCCCATGCGTGTTGCATGTGGACACGCCAGATGCCATCCGGCCGCCTGCCAGTGTTTAGTAACAACGCCACTGGTTCTGTCCTCCCGTGTTCTCATCTGACGCCATTCAGCTGCGTTCTGGTTGGACGCTGAAGGTGGTTTTTGGCATCATGCTTGCATGTGGAAGTCACTGACAGAGCAGCGCTATTTGACGAGGTTGGAGTGAGAACTGGCTGGTATATGATGACCGATGGCAGAAAGGGGTAACAGAGTGGTCTTGCCTCCGAATCGGGACAGGAGGTAGTAACAGCCCTGAAATGAAGTCTGTAAAATGTAAAACCAGAAAGACGTGACCATGGGTGGCACGGGTGTGAGGGTAACACCTCAGGAGCTCAATATCTCACGCTCAGCACTGACTGACTGCAGGGTCTGAACTCTTGACCTGCTGAATGTGTCACACTCTCGCCTACTCACCGGACTATCTTTGCTCTGCCAATTCAAAAGAAAAAAAGACAGCACTAATTGTTTAATTGACGAGCAAAGCGTCGTTAACAGCTCGACGCCTCCCAGTCATCACAGTCTTTCTGACACCACATCTGTCCGTCAGTAAGCCTGCGTCCTGGTGGCTATCTGTGCTCACCACATGTGTGTTCGCGGCCTCGGGCCTCATGCTGTCAGATCAGCTTTCCACGGCAGACAGCACAAGGTCATCAGACGACGACCCTCGGCCGGGGCTGCCCCGCGGTCGCTCAGCTGTCCACATTCATTCTCAGTCAGCCGTCGTCCTGCGCTCACCAGCCGTCAGGGTGGCATCGCTCAGCAGCCAGACAAACACACTCACTGCTAAATATCTCCATTGTAAACCCCTCCTGAAATTTTGGGAAACTCGCTGATTTGCTGTCGTACTGACAGTGAGGTATCGATATTTAGATTCTTCCCGAAGCATTCAGCGCAAAGGCAGCTCAGTGTATTAGGAGCTGAGTGAGTATGGAATTACCAGTTCTCTTTTAAAGGGCTAATTAGATTTGTTGATTGTTTTCACTATTTGATTGATTTATACTCAGATTGTACCCTCAGTTAATTGTTTGTTCTCAAGTTGGTCTTAAATGTGAAATTATTTCTTTAAGGGCTCCACGATATATTACATTTATTTCTTTTTATGGTTTAAAATGGTACTACTGTAACCATGCTATTTTTATTCATAAACTGCAAGTTATTTGATGTGTTAAATTGTTGACAGACGTTTGCACTGGGCTGTTGTGTGAATAGATCTTCTGTGGTAGCCTCACCGGGCCTGCTCCTCCACCAGCTGATATTCATCTGACTAATAACAACCAAGGTAACGTAGTGATGTTGCACCTTTTTCTTCGTCATACCCTGATGAAGACTGTGTGTGGCTGAAACATGTTGGCTTGGTTTTATCTCTTCCAACATGAACTAGCCTTGATAATAAAGCTTTGTATTATAAGAGGAGTGCCTTGGTTTAGACTTTTTTTCAACTATTTTCACAACTTGTTATTGTTTTGTTGCCTCACCTGTGTAGAGAATGTCGAAGCCCTCATACTTTGTCTCCATTAGTCTTTAATATGTCAGAAAAAAATTCCCCCAGCCTAGTTTTTCCTGATGCTCAAACTGATGTCTTTACATTGCTTATTTTTTCCGACCAACAGTCCAAAATACATCTCTGTTGATGCAACTTTTAATACGCAACATGTGATACATTTTATAATTATAATTAAACATATTGATAGCAAACAAGATATATTTTTTTTGATGACTCAGCTTTTGAGTCAGATTTTTTGGGATTTGTTGATAATAAATGCAATGCAGACTATTACCAGCCTAATTATAACCAACAAAGTACCATACTAGAATTATTTCTAAATTTTGGGCCAGAATATAAAATCTGGAAGCCTCACAAAAATGCATTTATTTCATTAGAATGCACTTTTCAATATTTGGAGTCCAAGAGGATACGTAAAGGAACTCCTTACTTTATGTAATTAATAAAACTAATCACAGTTTTCCTATAATTTCTCATAGTCATTTAGGTTTTACAATCAATAATGTTTTGATTAAACAGGTGGCATGTTGTCCTGTCGGGACAACAATTTAATTTATAAATCCCTCAATCAAGATTTTGCCTCAGATGGCTTTAGCCCCCAGATATTTATCTGTTAGCCCTGTGCTGTGTTATTGAGCTCAACATTAGTGGCCACTTTGCTCCTGGGCTGTCGGAGCTCCAGCAATGGCTTCAATTTCCTGATCTCAATGTAATAAATGTATCACAGAGTTTATAATTTCCTTCCACAAACACATTCTCTATCTATGAAGTGTACTTGATATTATTAACAATTAAAACTTGGAGCTCAGTCTCGGATGCAGTCGCCGCTGCAGGTTTGCCAGAGTGGATGCTATTTTTGGGTGGAATTTACATCAGTGCTGGTCAGTGATCAGTAAAGTCATGTTACCCTCTCATGGTAGACTGGACAGATAAGGCCTAATCACTCCATTGAGACTTTGAAGGAGAATGAAGTACGCTGAATTACACATTGAATTGAATCCTCTTTAATGTTAAATACTTGTATTAATAAATGTGGCAGATTATGCATTCAGCATAAAAGTTTTCTGGAGTAATTGTCATAGTCTGATGTGAAAGATGAACATTTGTTTTTAGGAAAAGAGAGCTGAACCTACAAAAGTCTCATTAAATGTTCACACCAGCAGTAATAAAAGTAATGTCAGATGAATAAATACATACATTACATTATATTCTAAGTAAACCAAACATCAGCATTTTCTCTGAGTCTTTTGTGTGTTAGACTCAGTGCAACCCCCACCCCATAAAGAAATCTTTAACTAACACCAAAATTACATTTTTTTTCATTCAATTGTTTATTTATACTTTGTTTTAATTTTGTGATTGTCTCTCTCTTGCCTTGAAACAATTGCTTTTAAAATGATCGACTCTTAAAGCACATTGAATCCTTCTCATTTCACAGACATACAGTACACTAAAATATGTTTCTGTAAACACAGGTGATCAATAGGCAATGCAATGACAGATTATTGACTAATATTTGATCAGTGCTGCCAAGTTTTACAGTTTGACCTCAGTTCGAACATGTTCTCATCCCAAGTTGACATATCACCACTTTGCAGTGGACTTACGCGTCTACATATTACATTCTAGGCATGTTTTGGTGTCTGTTGCTGCTGATGTTCCAGGATGCCACTACCATGATGTAAACAAAAGCACATGGTGGGATTACACATGTGGTTAGGTTTTGGCAACAAAAAGACATGGCAACCAACAACTGGACATCAACAGATGCACATGCTGGCACAAATGGTTAGGTTTAGGAAAAAGAGGTATATAGTAAGGTACAGAAAAAAAAAAACATCCCACTCAGACAGGAAGCAAACACCGGACTCCTGCATTAAAGTTTGGGGTTAGTTGAACCCATACGCTGCCCCTCCCGCCTGCCCTATAAGGACCATTGCACTCCATATATAATCTTGTTAACCAGGAGTGTTTCAACCTGTCACCAGGCAGTGGCGAATCAGGTGGACGTGACATTTTCTGTCTGGCTGCGCTCTGAACTGACAGCAGTGTATCATAAAGCCACAAAAGGTGGCTTTTGGAGTCAGGATCTCATGGCGAAATCACTGCAAAAGTGGCGGTATTTGACAACTTCAGAAAGAGAACGAGCTGGCAGTTCACGAGCAGTGATTAACAGCTGCAGTAGAGATGCCTTGGCTCCCATTGGTAGTTATCCTTCAGATGTGGTAGGTTCTAAGCAAATGAAATTAGAAGCACTACGAGTAGTAAATAATGTCAATTAGTAAGTAGTGACAGTTTCAGCAAAAAAGGTAGTTATTTTTCAGCTTTCAGCTGTTTCATAACAACACATTGATGACTTATGATTGTTTAAACTTCCATATACATTTTAAAGGCAGATGGTCTAATGTATGATTCTATATGCGCACAAGCACCAGCATCCTGTCTTTCTTCCTCCACACTCCATCATACTTTGAAGACGTTTGAAGGCGGCTGTAGTGAGCAGGATGCGATGAACAGTCTCTTATTTAACCGTGTAGGTTAACAGTGGATGGCCATTTGAAGAGCACTCGACAGCTCCTGGGTAGTCTTTAGTCATACACACAGAAAAAAAAAGTCCAATCACTGAACTCCGTCAGCCTGTTGGAGCGACAGCTCCACACTCTTCACATGAGGAGCTCATGAATAGATTTACATCTCTGGGATCATTAACTGGATGAATTTCTCCATGGTTTTTCATGCCACGCTGTCTTTAATACACTGCCATCCTCCTCATCATCATCAGCTTTCTCTTCATAATCATCATTCTCATCTTCATTATCTTGTTTAATATTAACATCATCACAATACAATCGTTATTACAGCAGCGACGTCATTGTCATTACCATCAACATACTCTTTAGTGCATCATCATTCTTTTGCAGATCAACATCGTCACTATCACCACTCAGCCCATTTGCCAAAAAAATAAATACAAAAATTTTGGAGTGGAGGGGATGGTGCATGGCATGATGGGGTAAATATATATATTGATTATTTTTACTCACCCATTTACATTTTGCTAAGGGTTAAAGTTATGCATATTTAAAGGTGGAGCAGCTAAAAAGACAGGCTATCTGTGAGGCAGTCTATGGGTCCAATCCATTCCTTGCTCCTCCACAGCTCCAACCTCTAGGGTATATGGTCACTTCTGGCTCCAAATAAGATGGCGACAGCCAAAATCCTGCACTTGAGGCTTCAAAATGAGAGTCTACAGTCCATTGGGAGATATCACGGTAACTTGAAGGTTGTCTGTCCTAAGTTCGGTTTAACAAAGGGAAAATAACACGGACTGTTAATGCAGGAAGATTTTATTTTGTCCACTCCCTGTAGTTATGAAAGTCCTGAAAAAAACTGAATTTGAGAAAAGACATTAACAACAAATACACTAATGGAAGGTATCACAATGAAGACACGGTTCCATTATCGTCTCTGTGGTTTTAACAAACAGTACAGCTCCTGAATCCTTCTCCAGCAGGTTGTCTGGGCGGATCGCCTCCACCCACCGAACTACAATTGGGCCTGTGATAACGGATCTTTTAATATTACTCTCCTCTTCAATATCGGAGGATTGTGAGGGTGCCAGGCAGGGATATTGAGTGAGAGCTAAGAGTTTCTCCCTTTCGGCTTGGCCCGCCGTCAAAACTTATTAGACAGATAAATGAGAGCTGGACTTGCAGGCCTTTTTCTGTGCCTGTGTGTCATTTATTCGTCCCCTGAATACCGACTCAATCAGATAGTGGCCAGCCTTTCACGGCAGCCACCGTCTCTATGCATCTGTTGACCTGCACTGGCACAACTAATGCAGGCGGCTTAGGTGGCACTGAAACAGCCGTTTCCCTTTCACTCTGAAACTGCTTTTGTTCAATTTGTTCTTTTTTCCCAGATAAAGCTGCAATCTAAGGGTCAGACTGTGTATATGTGACTCTACTTTTCTATTTGGTGTTTTGTTCCCTGATTTATCAAAATAAAGACACCTCGTAAACCCCTTTAACACAAGACTTCTTTTTGCGCTTCAAGTTTCGTGCTACTGTTCCAGCTTCAATGATAAAATGTTTAATTCGCTTTTTTATGCTACATGGATGGATGATGTGCAATAATGTAATCTAGCAGAGATTAGAGCTCGTCTATAAGACTTGCAGAATAACAAGTATCTCTTTCCTCAGCAGACCCTCTGTGAGCTACTATTCTGAGTTTGTGTGTTTTGTTCAGAAATTAAATACTTAAAAAAAAGACATCCTTGACCAGTTTCCTGTAACCATGGTGATAGGAAGTGCTCTCCAATCACATCTCTGTATCGTGTGTCAGGGAAGTGCACTGTTTCCTGCTGTTTCCACAGCTTCCTCACATTGGTCTGTGCTTAGGAGTTTGGTCCTGGAAAGCTGCATAGTTGTTAACCAGCACTCTGGTTGTGTTCGGTTCTCTAACGAATGTAGGAACGCCATCAAATTTAAATGAAGTAAGTTCCAAACTTTTTGTTTACATTTCAGACAAACTTTTAAGAGTAGCATATTTTTTTGTCTTGTATTTGTCCACTTGGTACATAGTTAATCTTTTTGGTTTTTATGTTGCCACATGAAAATATTTTTTTTGGTTTTATGATTTCACTTGAATAAAACACTTGTTTGAAGTTGTCATCTAAAAAACTACATTCAATTTTTTTAAGAATTTGTCATTATTAGTTATTTCTTGCATGGTTGTTATGCCGTGTAGATTATTATCTTATTTCAGCTATGGAGCAGGGGCGTTGCTAGGATTTGAGGAGACTTGGGGCTCAGCGCGGACCTCTGAAGGAAGGTCCCAGGGGATAACCCCCTCCATGATTTTTTTATGCACAAGCTCTATTTTTATGCTTTTTATGCACTTTGGCACCTTATTTACCCTTAAAGACCTTTTGGTATCTTTCTTTTCAGTACTTAAAAGTATTAAGTAAAAAACTGCTTTTAAAAAGTACTTTAAAATCGTTAGATGCTTACGTTTACAGTGGTGGAATGGCACTACTAAAGTTTTTTTTTAAATTACTTTTAGGCTTATTTTTATTTTTGAAATCATATACCAAGGCTATTAAAAACACAAACACTAAAAGGCACTAAGCTCACTGCTTTAGAGCACATTATGCAGATGATTTTATGCTTTTCTTTTGAATAACAGTTGCTTGTCTTAATGCACCAGGAAAGTTATAATACAGGCAAGGAGATTAAAAGGAAATTTCTAACCAGGAAACATGGATGTAAACAATGCAGTTTGTTTGAAGTGGCTATAATAGATACTTTTATGTGGCAACAATGTATAATGTGGGAGGGGTTGGTCATAGTGATGAACCTGCAGAGAATTATCACCCAAATACATGGCTGATCTTGGTTTTAGGAAGCTTTACTGTGGGTTTCAGCTCAATGTTTAGCTTTACCGCTGCAACTTTACTGTTTTTGTTCACTTGTTCACTCAACACTCCCAGTGTCATTTTCATGTAAATAAGCAACTGTTTGCTAGTAAGCTCAGCATATTGGGTGATAAGATGTCAATATTGTGTTCACAACTTGCAAAATCATCAGTTATTGCAAGTTCAATATAAGACATTGCTTTTTCAAATAGGTCATTAGGAAGGAAATTAAGTCTATGCATGTATATGCTAGACTTTAGAAATACACATTGCATACAAACACACCCTTAACTACGCCTGTTCATAATTTTAACAATGTGAGGAGTTAAACAATTGGTGGCTGTGGGGCTCTTTTTGTAGGTACTATTCGATTTTATTTATATTTTTTGCGTTGTTTGCATCCTAAAAAAAGTAGTTTTGAAATACTTAATTGGGTAAAGGATGCAGGAGACACAAGAAACATGAATGGAAAATGACACAAAGACATTGTTTGTCTTTATTTCATGATTTGAATCATGTAGTGATTGAGAACCTTTTTATTTTACAGAGCATCCGACACTTCTGACGTCTAAAGCCAGCTTCTCAGAGACATCTCGTCACACTTCTCAGAGCGAATTCAACATGTGAAAATAATTAACATTTAACAACACTCCTCTGGACAAATCCTGGCAGCAATGCAAGTTGGTCATCCGGTAACTAGCACCACTTCTCTCCAGTTCCCTCCCCAGCCTGACACTGCTGGACTCCAACACCCAATCCCACTGGACACTGTGCAGCCCGTCCTGGCCCAGGCCATCATAAATCCTAAGCGAGGTATGGAGGGACCTGTCCAGACTCCACAGCCGCCCGGGACCTGCAGCTCACCTGGAGCTGCTGGGAAATCATGCTCTGGCTTGGATGCGAGGGTGGCCGTGCTTCTGGTGACTGTGGCTGGAGCTGTAATCCTGCTGCTGCTGTACAAACTCTTACAGCTGAGACACAGGTGTGTAGACATGTCGCAGATGTAACAGATGTAACTGTGTGGAGTTTGCATGCTCTGTTTTGTGGGTTTTCTCCGGGTTTTCCGGCTTCCTCCCACAGTCCAAAGACCTGCAGGTTAAGTGGTAACTTTTAATTGGCTGTAGGTGTGAATGTGAGCGTGAATGGTCATCTGTCTCTATGTGTGTCAGCCCTGCGATAATCTGGCGATCTGCCAACGGTGAACCCGCCTCTCAGCCAATGACAGCTTTGATAGGCTCCAGCTGCCCTGCAACCCTTAAGAGGATAAGTGGTTACTGCCAATAAATGAATGAAGGATTAAGTATTCATTCATTCTCAATCAGACTTTACCTGATTAAATAAAGGAATAAAAGAAAAAAGAACTTTGTGCTGACTTGTGTCATGTTTGTGTCCTGCAGGCTGCGGTTGGCGCAGGCGAGGCACGCTCTCGAGTACTACAGTTTCTACCACACCGCCAACTACACATTCAAACATGCTGGATCATGTCAGGACCTGCCAACAAAGAATGGGACTGTCCCTGAAGCCACATCGCCAGTCCAAATTGTAACACCAGTGACACCCACTATCACTGCCCCACTTCCGCCCCCACCGGTGTCTTCTCCACCCCCTCTGCCACTCCCGCCACCTCCTGTCCTGCCACCACCACCACTTCACCCTCCACCTTCTCTCACCCCAACACCTTCTGTCCTGGCCTTCCCTCTCCCCCTGCCTGTGATCCATACCACTCCACCCAGCCCTCACCTGTCGTGGGGCGCCTGCTCAGACGCTGAGGTGTACTCTCGGATTGGAGCTTTCAGACCCTCCAGGCTCTCCAGCCTCTCCAACCAATCAAAAGTCATCCTTTTTGAACACTCGTCTCTCTGACCTCTGATGATGTGAGAAGATTGTGGTGAAAAAACAAGTTCTTCTGATGGAAGTATACAGTGTACATGTGTGGCGCAGACAAATATATGAAGTTCAGATACTTTCAGGGCACTCCAAAACTTCAGAAATTGAAGGCTGGGTTTTGTGGGGCACTGATTCTGATTCATTTACTATCCTCCGAGATTTTGTGCCAGACCTCTGTGAAAAAGTTGCAGTTTGGAGTGAAACATCTCAACTATAATTATATTTTGTTTCATTGCAGAGTGGTTTTGTCTCCATTTTTCAATGTTTCTACTTTATTGTACAAGAATATTGTTGGGCTGTCGAAGAACATCCATGTCTCTTTTTGCTGCGGTAGTCCTGCACTGGTGGCCGTTTCCGGTGCTAGTCTTCTTTTTTCCCCAACTTATCATTGCCAAACAGCGGGTGTGGAGCCCATCGCTGAATAAAGTCACTCTGATTGGCATATCAGCTCAGTGCACAAGGAGAAAAATGAAAGTAAGGAAGTTTTTTTTATGAGCTAACTGGCTTATTAGTGTCAAGATGTTCTTCCAGTTTCCTTTTTGAGTGATGATTATAGACTGCTGTCTGCTGGTACGGAGAGGTATTTCCTATTATGCAAGTGCAAAACATACTTGCTAGTTAGCCCTTGGGTTGGTATGTTAATGTGCAACTTTCTGGCCAACACATGGCAACATGAGGCAATGCAGCATGGTGCTTTTGTTGCCACTAGTTCTCTGATGTTAATTTTGTTGCAGCTGGACCTCAAATGAACTGGAATTTAAGTTAGACTGACTTTTAAATTCACCAAATTAACAACAGATTAATTGCCTTGACAGGAGTTTTTAATTAGGCAACATTTCCAGTCACACTTGGCAGAGGCTTTTCTCCAAGTTTATAAGTGCAACAAAAGACATTTTTCTTCAAAATGGGAGGTGCATCCCTAGAGCTAAATAATCATGCTTAGGAGAGTTATGATGCAATTGCTCGGGGCTTTTTATTAAGACAGAGGATTGAGTTAAGTGCAAGCATGGCGTTAAAGTGTGGTCTGTAAAGCTAGTTTTTAACCTGTGGTGGCAGACGGGCGGCTGTCCCCAAGTGACCCTGCTGTCCTGACTTCAGTAGGTAGTTCATTCCACCCCTGTGGGACCTGAACAAAGAACAGGGTTTGACCGTGGCTTGGAGGTAGGATGGGGCAGTTACTTTGATTAGCTGCAGCTGTGTGGCTCACACAGGGATTGTATCAAGAGAGGAGATGCAGTATTTTAGGTAGGAGATGAAAAGCACCTGGATGATCACCTGGACTGACTCCCAGGGGAGGAAGTCAAAGTTGGACGGAAAGCGAATGAGTTACAAATTACCAATAGTTACTGGTAGGGTAATGTCAAGGCTGATCCCCCATGTCCTGATGCAGTAATTCGAGTTTTCTGTTAACCATCACACTTAGACCAGGATCACTAATGTTCGATATGGCACCTGTGGCTCAAATGCAGGGAGAGTAGTGGGAATGGTTGAAGTGAATGCTGAACTTTGTAACCTTTGCTTTAATTTGGATCACAGTTAAAAAAAAAACAGAACTCTCCATATACCTCTCTTGGAATTAGAAAACAAAAGTCTCAAGTCTCAAGTGGCCGTTAGAGGAACTGCAGTTTTGGGTGATTTCACATTGACTTCATTTTTCAGCTTGGATTAAAAAAACTATTGATCTACAGAAGTGCTTGTAGGCAGATTTCATAACCATCTTACAGAGCTTGGCTAGCTGGTACCACCTGTTTCTGGTCTTTTTCCGAAGCTAAACTAACTGTCTACTGGCTGTAGCCTTAAATCTAATGAACAGATATGAGCGTGGTGTTGATCTCATCACATCTAATTCCCCACCAGCACACACAGATTTTGTAATATGTCCAAATTTCATCAGCTGAACTCATGAAAAGAAGTAAATGGCTCTTAATGTGAGGATGAAACAATTGACAGGACTTAAAAGTAGCAATCATATATAATTCATGATAAAAGATGAGTTGGTTAAATTAACATGGTGTAAACTCTGAAGGTTTACAAAGCTTTTCACTGTGAGTGAGTCTTGAAAAAAGTTTGATCTTTTGGCATAACATAATTTTTTATTCTTCAATGTTGATAGTTTTTTATTTGACAGATATAATGTCCTCATGTTTAGAGTGTACTTATTGTAACATAGCCCATTGTTTTCCTAAATGGGAGGCATTTCCTGAGCTGGTTTTCCATGGAAGGGTCCCTCCCTGTTTCACACCATTCTCTGTGTTTCCTCTGACTCTCTGTAGAAATCCTACTTTGCATTTCCTTCACTTACAGTCTTAAATTATGCGTCTGAAGATGTCCTGTTATTCAAACAAATGTCACAACTTTAGATATGAATGTTAAACAGTTAATTCATCTCTTTAGCACATTCAGAATCACAACAAAGATATAATTAGTACAGACTCAACTTAAAAAAAAAATGTTCCTTAGCGTTTAGACTAAGAAATGATTCATTATTCTCTAAAGTAGCCCTGTTGACACTCAGGTGACATCTGTCTATGGTTGATATGGAAACCTGAGCAACCACCTTGGCCCTTAACAAGCTGTTAAGTTTTCTTTCAATATTTAACCACATTTTCCCAACAAGCCTCTCATTTATAATTCAACAATAGTTTGTAAATTCATGAGGGAAGCTGTTTTAGCTTGTTTGTTGCTTTCTGCTTGCCGGGTTGAAAACCGAGACCTTGTGTGACATGCCTCCTTAGTCTTTTCTGTATCCAAGTCTGCTGGTGGGGACGCTGTCTCCATACTAAAAGCCAGTTAATTCAATCTGTGCATGTACTGCAGAATTGTCTCTTAATTGGTTGTAAGCTGAGCAGGAAAGACATTTGTAACAATATACTGCTGCTGCAATTAAATCAAACGAGGGACTGTCATGCAAGGATGAATACGAATGTGTTTGTGTCCTGGATCTGATTAATATTAATTGAAGGTTTTAATCTCAAAATGTAATTTATCCATTTTGAAGTGCACATAGGGATGCTTCATACAGTGGTAAAAAAAACATACATTAAGCCATTGTCATTGTGTTGTTTCTTACGTGCAAATGGTATCTTTTGTGTTTTTCATCTTTTTTTTATCCTTAAATCATGGAGTGCAGGTTGGTGCTACATTTTTGAATGCAACATATGCATGTATAATGTAACTTAAAGCACCTTATAGAACTGATTTGTAACTTGGTAACAAACTCAACCTTTCACATTTAGCAGGCTGCAGATTCTCCACCAGAGGGAGCTCTTCAGTCTGTATCTAATCTGATCCTTTTTCTTATTCATAGCTCGACTGGACAAAAAAACCAGTAACACACACCAATTTCTTGCTTTTGTCTTTAGTGGGAAATGTTCGGCATTCATTTCCAGGACGAATGACTCTGCAGTGGTCATGGATATTTATTGGCACCAGCTCTGATCTTCTCTGATCAGCAGTGATAGACAGCCCAGCCCGCTCTCCTTCCAAAGTCATCAAATACTGCCGTTTTTGCAGAGATTTAGGCAAGATCATGACACCAAAAGCCACCTTTTGTGTTCGCATGATACGCTTCTGGATGGCATCAACAGAATGGACAGAGCTATTCGTGGTGTGATTATATGCCTGTGGATAGCATCTGTTATGGCAGCATGATATGCAGACAGATGTTGTCAGTTTATAACACGGCCTGAGGGAACCAGGCTAGTCTGCATAATACGCCGCTGGATGCTATCAGGGTGAAACACTGCGGGTAGCAAGAAAATATAAGGAGCACAAAGGTGCCTACAACAAGTCCAACAAGAATTTTATGCAGGAGTCTGGTGCCTCTTGTGCCTAAACCTAACCAATCATGCCCTTGTTGCCCAGGCATGTGCTTTTGTTGACTACCCGGCATTGGTTGCCATGTGCTTTTGTTGACATCATGGTAGCGGCATCCCAGAAAGTCAACAACAGACATAGAAGGACAGAAATGGAAGTCCACTGCAAAGCGTCAATATGTGACACTAACATGAAAATGTTAGTTAGTTCAATTGCTGCTAGGCTCTCTCCTCTTATTGTGTGCTTCTTTTACATAGTCACAATACTATTACAGTACCATCTCTTGTTTGTCTTTTTGTTGTGCTGTATTGTAAGTTAAAAATAAAAATCGAAATTGCACAAAGGTTACCTTTATGGAGCCTAGTTATTTGTCCACTGATACAACACCATTCCTCATAATTTCAGTGTGTGTGAATAGATGCTCGTCCCACAACATGATGACAGTAAAGAAAAAAGTAACGGCTAGGTGTATCACTCGTTTGCAGGTATTTCTTATGTACAGAAGCATTTGCAGAGGACATCTACATGTGCAACTCTGCAGTTTCAGGTTCTTACTTAAAACTTTGTGTCCTTGCTCCTGAAACAAATGTAAACACAGTTTTGCTTGGAACAGACCTGACTGATGGTTGACACTCTGCTGGTTCATAAATCGGACCCTGACTCCCTGTAAATGCCTTGTCCCAGAAGTCCTTGACTCAAATTGCAGATTCTTGGTAATTGCATCGGCTCATTTTCTAATCTCTGCAGCCACATTGAGAGGAAATGGCCATTGTTCCAACTGCCCTCTGTGTCGTCACCTCTGCATGATACCAAAACAGGTCTGTGACTTATAAAACTGAGGGAGGCAAGCATGGTCAGGTGGAGGTAAAACATCTGATGAATTTAATTAAAAACACAATGTGTGTTTAATTCCACTGACTCTTGAGTTGGAACACATCCTGATGAACGAGTTGAAGGTGCTTGCTGAAAGTAAATGGAATTTTAATGTTAAACATAAATTGATGTGGTCTACTGAGAAGCACATCCAGACTGTTTTATATTCAATCATAAATTTTGGAAATAAATTAACCCACTAATGGCCATATAAAGGCACATCTCCTGAGATGCAAACTTTCAATTATAAAAAGGTTAAAAAAAATCATTAAAAACAAACACAAACTTATCCCTTGTTGGTACAACAACAAAGTCATGGTATACTCACTGATTTTTCTCTTTTTAGCAGAGAACAAACAAATAACAAAAATGAAACAGCTTAAACTGACTTTAAATAGGTATAATAACAAATAACTTGAGAGGGAGGGACCGTGCCCTTTGAACCGTTGTGAAAACGTATGCTTATTTAATTCAAGAGTTATGAGAGTATTGATAGCTCTCGTAGCTGTCCGTCAAAGGTCCAGTGTGTACCGTTGTGAGGGTTTTGATAATTCGTATAACAGTTATTTTGCCTGGGACTGCCCATTGTTCCAACGGTCCAAACATCCAAAGCCCTGTCCGAATGTCCAGTTATACCAAAAGCTAGTTTCTCTGACGGCTCGTTAGCCCCAAAACAAGCACACACAGCTCCTAAGTTCCAAACATACACACTTTCTGCAGTTAGACATTGTCAGAATTTTTTTTTTGCATTTTATGTTTCTGCAGACTACAGATACGATGCATTTGTCAACAAAGCTGTGGTAAAGTTGTGGTTATGTTTAGGCACACAAAAAAACCCACTCAAAATATCATGTTTTATTTTAAAACCCCAAGTTTGGTAGCACAAAAGGGATAGGTCAATAAAAACACCCAGGATTGGTAACTTAAAAGCTGTGTGGAATCTGAAAGTAACTGCAGGGAGTGGGTATTTTCCGAGCAATGGGTGTTTGTTTTGGGGATAACAAACTGATGCATGAATGGACTTTTGGTCCAATAGCATATCTGATTAAAACGGCTTCTGAATTTTTGGCTGCAAGAACAATGGCATGCCTCGATTTTGCATGGGTCCAGACGTTTGAACCCACCAACCCCACCCAGTTGACCGATTTGTCGAGCATCATAACACAGTCTCTCAGTTGAAATCAAAAGCAGTCAAATGAGCACCTTGAAGGGACTAATTACATTGTCAAGCTCTGTCAAGCTGTGCGCTGAAATTGAATTAGGAGTGATGAACTTGGCTACTGCTATAGACAATATGATGCTGCTATCGAGGGTGTTCTACAGCAACATCTCAATATCACTGCCATCATAGTTAGTTTAACTTCTCCCCGCTCCACTTTTAAAACAACAAAACTAGTATGTTGTCATGGCTACGCATCAGTGTGGACTTAAAATGACATTGGATTCGGTGGCTACATTAGTCTCTAGTGAACACAAACAACGGTTGAGGCAATGTCAGACTGAAGATGGAAACAAGTGCAACAATTCTGTTTGATATCAGGGTTCAGTCGGAAAATAATTATTTTTTAATATATTTTTTAACATAATAAAGGCAGCCTGATTCTTCAAAGTAATGTTACTACTTGGGTTACAAGAGCGAAAACAGAGGAAGAAAGAAAAAAAAAAAAATGAACATAATAGTGATAAGTGATTTGAAAAACAAAGGCTGAGCAGGTCTCATTATCCGTTACAAAATGTATCATTGTACGTTTTCAGGTAATTGTTGTCTGTCCTGCAGATGTCAACACAGCACTGAAGAGTCAGTCTCCGAGCACTGAGCTTGAGAATGAACAGAGTCTTAATAGACCAGTAGAGGACAGAAAGCGAGCTGTTTAGGACTCTTGATGGCAATCATCGGACAGCTTGGGCGGAAATTGGTGCCGCAGTTTAATGTGTCTCCTTGTCAGGGAGAAAACACTGAGGAGCGCTGAAGAACTTCGCCTTCTGAACCTTTCAAGTCACACTGAATGTGGTATGAGCACAGATGACACAAAAACACACACACACACACGACAAGATTAAAAGTCTAAAGGCCTGCTAATGTCCCCAAGAGCCTGCTCTGGTCTTTACACCCAAAGATAAGAAACAAAATGAAAAAAGGTTCACAGTCGAATTTCTTCCACTCCATTCACAACAATACTCAGTGAACAGGGGAATGGAAGTGCGTTCCTTCAGTGCTATGGTGTAAATAATAAGCACAGATAAAATAATAAAAAAAAAAGTGCAATAAAGTGCAAAAAAAAACGTATGCTTATTTAATTCAAGAGTTATGAGAGTATTGATAGCTCTCGTAGCTGTCCGTCAAAGGTCCAGTGTGTAGGATTTAGGAGGGGATATAAGCAGAAATGGAGAATACAGAACACATATTTTTTGTGTATAATCACCTTAAAATAAGAATCGTCGTGTTTTCGAATGAGCCGTTTAGGGAGAAGGTCCTCGTCTACGGAGATCGCTATGTTGCACCACCATGCTTGAATCGCAAATAAAGTGTGCACATTATACGAAAAAAACAAAAACAAGCATTAGCAGGTGGTTGGACCAGGAGCTCACCTGCAACATGCCAAACTGCTTAGCGAAACACAGATTTCATCAAACTTTATGAACAATGAACACTGTAATCCTCACCACTAGATATTACTAAATACCCCAACTCATACTGTTTTTTTTAAAGGATGCTATGAGCATGGATTTTGGTTGTTCCCTGTTTTATTTTGAAGGTCACTCCTCATGTGTAATATCTTGCTTTACTTATTTCCTTTGTGTTTTTTTTCCCCACCTCTGTGATTGTGTGCCCCACCCTTATTTGTTAAACCTGTTCCCCATTAGCCTTACTGTCACCTGTCCCTCATTAACACGCTCTTTACCTTATATTTTAAGGAATGTGTGTGTTTTCCGTGTTTTAGTGTCAGATCACTTGCAATTGTGTAAAGTTTATTTTGGTTTAGTTCCCTGCCTGTTTTGGATGTCTGGTACCAGCTTAATTAAAGCTTATCATAGACTCCACATTCATTAATAGAAAGTGTGCAGCTCTATAAGAACTTTTATCACCACATGGACATTTAGAGAACCTTTAAGATCTGAGTATGTTTTAGGATCAGTTTCACGCCTTGTGTTTCAAAGTGGACGTTAGTGTCAACCTCAGTTTGGCTTGAGCGTGGAGATGAGATGTGGGTTAAAAGGCTTTCATTAGTCTCTAACTGAATGCTTAATAAACGCTTCACACTCATCAAGCTCTGGTTCAATCGACTTCGTAATGTCTGAGCTTATTACCATATTCATGGCGGTGACACAGAGGTCAGAGTTTGAGTTATTGTCAAGGTGCCTTTGAACAGATTTTATGGCGAGGATTGTGTCTGATTTATTTTGCTACTCATGGCGATTAAAAGTTTGTTTGTGACTCTGGAAACACCAGAAAGGGAAGCAACTCAAACTGTGATACAAGTTATAAAAACATAATGAATGAACACCTATATTCAATCTCAATGCGACCTCTAATGGCCAAAGTGTTTGCGATGAAAGCGACATAAAGTGTCAAAATCAAGACAAAGTCCACTTTGGGCGAGAGGGAGAGGAGGTGGACAGGTCAGGCAAGCACAGGACTTTCATCCAGGAGAATTGTGTTTGTGTCCTGGGTGAAATCAAAAGTAAATGCCGACTTAGTTTAAGAACATAAATAAATGCAAAGCATGATCACTGCATTAAAAAAAAATCACCAGTAACTTTACTGATAACGCAGTGCAAACTGGTAAATGGGAAACAGTCAGAAAGCATATTAAAACATGTAACTATTGGCTGCTTGAGTATATACACTATATGACAGAGAATGATTAATATTCCTTGCAAGAACTGTATTGAGTTTAATTTACAAAAAGTAGTCGTGACATTTAAATTCAAACAACATGAATAACATGTGAAATCTCAGATCACTCAGAGAAATAAGTCCAGTTATTTGGGGTTCTGTGTATAGGTGTCAGAATAGGACATGTCATTAATATCTGTCATAATATTTAATATTTGTCATCTGACAAGAAACACACAGATCACATCATCACTTCCAGCAGCCATCTACTGTACGTCTGAGTGTCACCGAGGTGGACTGTCTACCGATCCGCAGTCACCTCCAAAGAAAACAATTAACACATTCTCATTTCCTGCCAGACGTGTCCATCTCACTGACTGAGCTGAAAAGCTCTGAATCAAATGTCTCCCTGCTGGTCTGACTCATGACTTTCAGAACTTTAATTGCACTTTGAGTCAGGCAGGTGGCTGAGCACCTGTCAGCCCTTTTGTATGCAGTAACGCACACACACACACCCACACACACGCACACTTAATTATCTTATTGATTCTTTTTTCATTAAAAAAGACCTGTTTAATCCACCCAAAATAAATAAAAATAGATAAATAAAAATAAATGATTTTTTTAAGATAGACTTTTTTATAATCAATATAAACAATGAGTTCCCTCACATGAATGAAAACCTGTCACAAGGTCAGCTATGGGCAACGAGAGAGGAGGACGCAGAAACACGCAGGCAGAGGAAGGTTAATTTAAGGGACTTTTCAAGAAATTGCTGGACAATGAATCAGCACACCAGCCTGTTTTCATTCCAAATGTGTAAAATTCCCTCGCTTGTTTAGTGATGTTGGCGTCAGACACTGAGAAAAAAGCCACATTTTACGGCACTAGGATATGCAGGCGGATGAAAACTGTTTTTTTTGCAGTATGAAACTCTGCTAGGAGATGTCAGATTGAAATCTGGTAACAAAATAATATAAAGAGCTGGAAAGCCTCTATAGGGAGGATGGGACCAATGGTGGAAGGGTCCAACAAACCTTGGACTTTCACCCTGGAGTCTACTGTTCGCTTCCTGAATGAATGTTGAGCCAAACTATAAAGCTTATTTCCTAAACCTAACCACGTGATTCTATTGCACAAGGAAATAAATCTAAATGTGAGGTGTTTTACCAACGTAAGTTTATTTTGAAAGAGACTGGATGCATCTAACAGGGAGAAACTTTAAATTTCCTGCAAAAACAATTGTATTTTGAAAAGTCACAATGCATTTAACAGGCTTAAATTGACAAACCATCCCTGAATGTCAACAACAAACGCAGGAGACATGAATGGCACTGACTAAGCAGTGATATGTGATGAAATGGGATGAGAATGTGTTTAGCACTCATAAGGATTGTCCAAAATGCAGTGAAAGACTAGCTACATTTGTGTTCAGGGAGGCAAAGTTACAGCGTTTGTCAATGGAGCCTGGCTTTTAAGAGTCTTAAATCAATCAAGAATGTCCTCCACTTTTTTGGATTCTTTGTTCACATTCGACGCATAGAAGAAAAACAAAGTTTACTTCACAAATTCAACGTAACACAGGGTGAGTTAATGATATACAGTTGGTCATTTGGGGGGTTAATTATTCCTTTGAGCCAGAGGAGCTGATTAAGGAATTAGGAGCAGGTGTGCAGGGCAGTCAGGTGGCAAATGATAGGGGGGTGTGATGGTACCCAGTGGACAGGCAGAAAATGGCAAGATCTGGAAAGTTTTGGGGAACTGTCCAAGAGTTACTCTGATTTGGTCAAATGGCGTTCGATACACAACTTTTAGGGAAAACATACACAACATAAGTTCTTATTTGTTGTCCATTAATATGGTTTTTTTTTAAATTCCAAAGATATCTCCAGTTTTGGCTGCTTTTTGGCTGAGGCAAAACTGAGTGCTGTGGTCACAAATGTATACATAGCTATACTTATATATGACAAACATGTCACAGGCACCTCAGGGTTTCAGTTCAGCCTCATTTTGTCTCCATCTCTGTTGGACCGTTTGCTCTTGCCCTGATTTCAGCAGACCGGAGGGTGTAAATCTTGGGGGATAACTTGGAACGGAGCCTCTGGATTTGTCACTGTGCAGCACAACAGAGGTATTTTAGCAATGCAAATCTTCATGAGTCCAAATCAGTTCAGCTGCAAAAAGATGCCCATCTGCGGATGAAAATATGATTGGAGCTTTTAAAAGCCACAAAATCACCTACTTAAAAGAATAAACATATCACTTCACCACACACAACTGTGCAGTAAAAGAAAATATACAGTCTAATCCTTTTAACAGCATCTTTTCTGCTGAAAAGAGACATTCCAGCTTTTGTCTTACTGAGGGCAACATGAGGACACAGGAAGAGACAGTTCAAAAGCAGAGTGATTACAGTATGTCTGGGAGCAAACTGAATCAATTTCTCTGAATGTATCGTAGGTGTTAAATTTAGATGTGAGCCTCCTCCTCCACCTCCTCCGGTGATGGCTCTGCAAAGTGGGAGCCGTTAGAATTAATGCAATTTGAAATCCTCACTTCCTGTAAGAGAGACGGAGAAAAGAATGATTTTGTCAGCAACAGTTACCAGTGGAAAATTGCTACAAGAAAAACACAGTTCTATGGCTACATCTATATTTGAGGTATCCTTTGGCAATTTAGTATTGCACTTTTAAAAAGTTTGTTAGGAAAGAATGACGTGGCAGTAGTGATAGGCAAAAACTAACAAATCTCTTTGAACAACTTAACTGTGAAGAATTACAGATTACTGGTCACTGACATCTCTGTGTAGGTGTGTATACGGACAGTAGGGACATGTTGCTACCAATATTTGAGTGATTCTGTTTGCATTATCCTTACTAGTTCTTTGCATGAAACTCTAGGACAAATTGCATCTTGTATTGAATCAGTAAGGGACAGTGTTTTTTTTTTGGCATTACTGATCATTACTGATGGTGTTAGACACCACTTGGCAGCATCAGATAATAACGTATGGCTTTGGTTTGAAACGCCACTGGATAACAAAGTACTGTAAGGGGCTAGAAAGTCCCTAGGATGTGGTGGTGGATTGGTCCAACAAACACCGGACTTTCATCCAGGAGGGTGGTTTTTGCTTCCTATAAGAATGTTAAACCTGAACCTAAAGCATGTCCATTTGTTGCACAAAGAAATATGTTTATTTTGAAAAGGACTGTATGCATTTAACAGGAGTAAACTGACAGGCAGTTGACAACAGATGCACCGGGGATATAGAGCATCATGTGTAGATGCCCAAACTCCACTGAACAGGTGGCAACGATATGTGACAAGTTGGAAGTAAGAATATATCGCCATAGAGAACTAATGTAATGCACAGCAGCCTTTAGGACAGGTACATTTTGTTACCTTGACATATTATGACTTGAATCTCATTATATTATAAGTTTAGTGTCATAATGTTAAAAATCTTACAGTAACATGGACTTTTAAAGTGGTTAAGTCTCCTAACAAAAGACACAAAAGAAGATGAAAAAGTAAATGATGGCTTTATGTGTTTGACTCAGCAGTAAGGCTCTGAAAGCACATAATGCCTCAGAGCCTTACTGCAATACTGGATTTTAAACTGTCACCTATCACCTGAATTTAGTTTTTCTTTACAAAAAGACATTTTCATCAGAAATTGGTGCATAAAACTAAAATGCAGGAAATTAAGTCATTGAAAATCATATGAGGTCTGTTCCGCACAATGTGTTCAGTTGATACCTTTATTGGTTATATGCAAGCTTGGAAAAATTTACCTCACTCCAAGAAACACAGTTTTTTGCTGCTTAATATTCCTGTTTTGTGTGAAAGCGCCCAGTTCGAAACAATGTTCAACAAACAATGTTCAACAAGTGAATTAGTCACATAAAGAAAGGCCTTAATCTTTTCATGGTCACAAAAGTAAGAGAACTGCTGCTGGACTCAAAGTCCTAAAAGTAGTAATTCTTCATAGTGTGGACTATGTTTGCCTCCAGTGTGTTGGACTGTCCTGAGCAGCCTTGAAATGTCCAAACAGTTTGGAAAATAATGGAAATTTTATGGAGTCATGGTTTTGCATTTAAATTAAATCAGTTACATAACTGGGAATATAATGTAGATGGGTAAAACTCCACCAAAAAGCCAATTGAATTATCTTTTTATATTAATATTGGCTGCTTGCAGACATATTTTGTGCCATGAGTCACAGATGGATTCCACTGTAACTGCTCTGAATCCAAACTCACTACTGCTCCCTTCTTCCATTAGGGAGCAACAGTGCAACTGAAAAAAGTGACCAACTCAATTGTTGCTGCCACTGTAGTAACAACAACACGTTCTCATCTCAAACTATCAAATATCGGCGGTTGGTTTGTGCCACTCATGACTACATTTGCGCTAGGTTTCCCCCTGCATCTGTTGACGTTCTGTGGCGGCTTGTCAACTTACGCGTGGTAAATGCTTTGTGTCTTTTTAAAATACACTTCTGTTTTCACAGGAAATGTACAGTCTCTGCTTGTCAGATGCATACAGACTTTTCAAAATAAACTTGGGTCAGTAAAAAAAAACAACTCACATTTACCTTTATTTCCTAGTGCAGTGAAAGCACATGGTTAGGTTTATATAAAGAAAAAAAAAATCATCATTTGGCTTACAGTTCATATTGAAAGCAAAGAGCGTGAAAGTCCGGGGTTTGTTGGACCTATCAGGCCCTCAAACCCGCTACACAGGGACTTTCCAACTTATATTCCATCCTTCCTGGGAGCGTTTATAACTGATACCATGTGGTAGCATATCATACCACTGCAAAAGGTGCCATCCAGCTGCAAAAAAAAAAGGCTTTTAGGTGTCTTTGTTTAACGTCAAAATCACTGACCAAATGGCAGTATGTTACAACTTGCAAATTAGAACAGGCTGTCTGAATGATAAAATATTTTTTAAAAAATCTAGGTTGCCACCCTCATGGAGGTTTAAACATCAGTGTCCAAATGTGTAAAATTGTATCTGAACAGTAGAGAAACACACAAATATGAGATAGGGGTGTAAAAATGTGATGTGTTTGTCTTACAGTAAGAGTTCAGGGGTCCACATGTCTCTGTGTAAACCACAAAAGGTCTTGTAGAATTTGGATGAGGCTGCGTGCTGTCCAACCTGCTGTTTAATAATGTGTTTCCATCCAGACGGCCTTTTTAAATCTTAAAATGTGCTCTTTGTCCTGTGAGGAGTGGGCATGTAAATGCTCTGACAAAGAAGTCATATGCTTTTAGTCGCCATGGTTACGGTGGATGGTGCGACCCTGTCATTGAAACATTTGGAAACAGACATGAAATTTGTTTGAAATGGCCAGAATGTAGCATGTCTGACAAACATGGGCCACGTGGGAAAATGTAGGATGTTACATGTAGAGTGCATCAACTAAAGATCATTCAGCCACTAGAGGGTTAAAAAGCGAACCTTGTGGATTTACTGGAGTGGAAGATGAGGAAGAAGCTAAGGAAATGACATTTTGACATGTAATTTTTGATCATTTTTATATGTTATTCTAATGAACATAAATATAGTTTTAAGGTGCACTGGAGTCAGACAAATATTGCACATAATGCAAGCTAGTTTATGTTTATGGTGGCAGGTGAGAAGAAACTATTATTGGGTGTATTTTTTCACGATAATGATTTGAGGAGCCTGAGAGTTCAAGTTGTTCAGACAGAGTCATAGGGGTTGATTTTAACCAGACAGTGATGTAAGTGATACAAGAACAGACTCAGTGGCAGCCATGTAGGACTGGATCCAGCAGAGGTTCGTGGGACAAACGGTGCTCGGGGCAAGACCCGCCACCCCCACCTAACCACCACCAACTCTGTGTGTATCTGTGCGTGCGTGCTATACGATGGAGGAGGAGCGCTGGCCGGGCACCACAGTGTGTGAGCGATGTTGCCTGGAGTGTAAAGTTGCTTTTTTGAAAGTCGAGGAATCAGTGTACTCGCCTGCTCCGTATCACCAGTCTGCATTCAGCTGCAGTAAAAAAGACCACTCTTTTAAAGTTCTGGTTTCTCTCTCAAATTTGAGAATTTCTGTGCATAGTGTGTAAGTAATGGTGTGGTCCCTCAGTGTGGCATTTATCTGGATCTCCAATGAATGTTTGGTTAAAAAAAAATGGTTACATAGTGACTTGTAATAACTTGTAAACCTTCTGGACAGCCACAGCCTTTTCGGATGTGCACACAGTTCTATTTACAGTAGAACTGAGGGTCTGTGTCAACCCCAGCATGAAAACGGGGGGGCTGAGATGTGAGTTTACCGTCTTCCTTCTGTCAACATTGGGTGAAAGTGAAACTAAGAGCTGCTGGGTCTGGGGTATGTTGTTTGAGTGCAGAAAACTCAATAAGAAACAAAGAGAAGTTGCACTAGATGGGTTCACGACAACAGGACGTTGTTTGCACAGACACTTCTAGTGTTTAAATACAAATCCCCTTTGGGTATCAATCCAGCTGACACTAGGATTGATCTTTAAAGTGAAAACATAGAATAGAAAGCATCAATATTTTGGTATTGATCTGCCCATGCCTAATGGACAGGTTTACATTAGAGTTAATGGCAAGCACAGTATGTTGCAAACAGATGCTGAACCCAGCATCACTGCAATAACTGGCGTCACTTACCAAGCAGTGAATTTTGGGTGCTTTGGCAGTTAGACCAGGCTGTGTGGTGGAGAAGGAAGCAGCTGGAAAATTGAACCCCCTCTGCTGAATCTCAGACATTCCTGCAGTCAGAGCAGTGAAGAGGGAGCTGATTGGAGACCTGGAGTGGGTTGTGTAAGTAATGCATGGTATGAATGCCAAAATAATAGAACAATAGTAGTATTACACATCCATTCAATAACAACTGAGCTTTCAGAAAATATTTCCTTTTATTTGCGCTCTTCATTTGAAAAATAGAATATAAAACACTGAAATCTTTCTTTATGCTTTCATTTTTATGAATATCAGTGAAAAAAGACAACTTTTAAGCGAAAAGAGATTGAGAGTACGGACAAAGATGTGGACAGGCAGAGCCACCAGCTGCCGGTGTGTCTTTCCACCTTCTGGTCAGGACTTGGAGTATATTTGCTCGGGACTCTTACAGCCGATGAAAAACCTGTGCGATTATTTTGTGTGAGCGTCAGGCTGTGAATGAGTCTTTTGTGAACCCTGGGGCAATCCAAGTGTGAACCACTTCAGATATACCAATGCGATTATTCTTGTGTTTGTCCACCCACTCACATCAGAAAACATCCACAGAGTGATGATTGGTTTTTAAACGAGCTGTCCAAACCGCTGTCCGCTCAACATTAAGATGATAATTCTCATTAGCCTCAGGTTATAAAATCTCTGGGCTTTGTTATGCCCGCTGAGGCATTACACTGGCTGCTAATTATCTGTCATCACCAGCGACAGCGTCTGCCACTTGATCATATCCAACATGTCTCAATCGGAAGTGACAAATAAATGTACACAGCGATAAACGTGCACATTAATTATGCCTCTTTTCATTTAAATTTAGAATATACACATTAAAACACAAGAAGCAGTGCTGTAAGTATAGGTACATGACATATGTTTTGGCTGTTTCATGTGCTTTTTAAAGACAATTAGACTTTGTTCCTCTGTACAGTATGGTCATTGCAGTAGGTGATAATAGATATAACATTTCTCATGTTAGGTTATGACTGATATCCAGTTTAGACACAATAAAGGCGCTGGGCTATTTCCTGGTTTGTTTGTTGGAATTTGGTTTGATGCCGTTTGCTGTTGACATTTTTTAAGTTGCGGTAACTGTAATTCACATCAATGAAAGTACTTTTCAGTGTTATACCTTTGGAGGATTGTATGTTTTTGGTCAGTGCTTTATGAGAGCAGCAGCTTTATCAAAGTATCGAAAGTCATTTCACAAACCTGCAGAAGCCTCGGCTTATCTTTCAGCGACTGAGAAATGGCAACAAAGCAATCTGGGATTAAAGGTTGAGTGGAGTCCTCATGCACATATCAATGATAGCTTGCTGTAACATATTTAATTCTAAATTATTGCTTTTTGAATGTAATAAATGTAAAGGTCTGAATAACATATATAATAACAGTCATTTGAAATGGGATGATAAAAACATGAACTGATTTCTCAGCGTGTGGTGTATGACATTCAGCCATAAAGTGCACTACATTTAACATTCAGCCGCTACGTGTGCACATACCGAATGCCATTTTGCTTTGACACCTGTCGGGGACGTTGCCTCTCTCAGCATAAACATGGAAGATGGACTCATTTGAGGGAGGAGAGTTATCAGGCGGCATCTCGCCCACACAGCCGCTGATGGTTGCAATCAGCAGAAGGAGGAAGAAGGGGACTCGAGAGGGCAGCTCGTCAGCTCTGATAAGGCCTTTTGTATCACCTCTGATTGAGTTGGAATACTTACAAGATGCACTGTGATGATAGTCATCTCGGCTAGTTGCTGTCTGGGTGGGTTGTTTGAGGATCTCGGCCGTTTTGTATTCATGTGCGTGTTTGTAAGAGTGAGTGAGGGAGTGAAGAGAGAGAAGGCGAAGACGTGAGAGTGTTTGTGTAAGTCAAGAACTCGTGCAGGGAAATGTACACATGACACGGCTGCTCATCCTCCATCAACACATCCAATCTAATGTCACATGGGATTAAATTTGAATGCAAAGTAAGGCCTTCTGGGAAAAGCCCATCCACATTTTGGAAGCTGCTGTTTTGAGGAATTTACAGGGACTCCACTGACACATAGTTTTTCTGGTACAATAAACCATTACCTGGGAAATGCATGTCCCTGAAGTGTCTCAAAAACCCTAACTGGACTTATTTCTCAATGTGGAACTCATAAATTTCACTGGTCAGTTATTTTAATGTAAACTGTAACTTTGGTTTTTATTCCCCTCATTCATAAGCAAAAGTGATTCGTTGAACACTTGGGGAAACATCACTTTTCTTGTGCTGCTTTCAGATGCCTCTTACAAGTATTTCAACCTTTGAACCCTGGGCACATGGGTGCAATTTCATTCAAAGACAGATTGCGAGAAAATAGTAGATTTAGATTTTTTTTTAGCTAGGGTAGAATGTCTAGGGAAAAAGAGAAAAACTGTATCAATAATTATCAGAATTACATATTAAAATGCATTATAATATTTAGCACTTTTGTCATGTTTTAACTCTTTTTTGCTTATTTTTTTTAAATATTTTCCTGTATTTCCCATTTCTTCTCCCTTTTTCAATTTTCAGCACTAGAGGTTGCCTTTTTTGAGTAGTTGGTTCCTTGGTTAATATTGATAGTTGTAATACTTACCTCTCCTGGTATATAAATCCAGGCCACAAAGTTGTAAACACTGAGCATGAAGATCTATCTTCATTAAAACTAAGGGGCCTGAATAATGAAAAACAACCTTATGTGTGTCCATGTATTCTTTGCCATGTATTATGTATTGCAGGAGCAGAAAAAAATAGAAGAAACTTGAAATTATTTAAACAAGCACAGAACTTTCATCTATTTTGAGCGCCATTGTTTTCTGCGGCCTTATTTTCATGATTGTTGATGGGAGTGGATGTCTGGTGCTTTTTGACTTGCAGCATGTTGTCAGCCTCCTAGAAAGCTCTTTGGCATCATGGAGCTGTCAAAATGTGGAAAGTCCAACTCAGCTGAGTGAGCTGCAAGCAATCTTATCTGCAAATGACCATAAGGCCCTCCTAATATTATTTGATGTTGTTATAAGCTGGCGTTGTGTGTTCTCACAGTTTGTGCTAAATTACAACAGTCTTTTGTCCCTTATTACTTTTTAATGGCCTCATTATGTGATTTTTGTCTGTGATTTAGATTTATTTTTATATCTTTCTAAGTACATAGGCTTCTAAAAATGTGTGGATATTGTGTGTTGTCTTATAGTATAGAGCACACATTTTGGATAAGTAGTTTAACCTAAGAACTCCTCATGTTTCACCGAGTGGAGCTACAGAAGGCTGAGAACAACAGTATTAATTGGTCAGTTGGTCCAACGAATGGATGGATGGCCTCCACTTCAAAGCTACCTCATGTGTAAACTCGGTTTCCAACTCTCATCCTGTTCCCATGTGAGCTATTTTCTCCCGGTTTTAAGTCAGAACCCAGCTGCTGATCACGGGGCTCTGCTTGCAGCAGAGAAAAAAAAAGCCTGTGGCTCATTTTGGCCTTGGAATATAAAGCTATGAGGGCTGTATGAAAATCCTCTGCTTGTCCCCCAGAGCTTCATTCTCTCTGGACCATTTTGCAGTACTCCACTTTGAGAAATATGAACATGTTTATCGACAAACAGCCCAGTTGCAAGAAGAAATGTTGGCATTGCATGCGTCTGCAAACCTGGATATGAGACATTTGTGTTATTATGCGGTGGTTTTTTTTTATGTTTCAACAGTGCTTTGGTACATGCTTGGTTATGTTTAGGCACAAAACCACTTGCTTACGGTTAAGGAAGAGATCATGTTTTGGCTACCAACAAGTTAAATAAGCAACGAGTAAGAGGGTCATTTGTAACAAAGCTCATGTTGTATTTTTTCTTTATGTTAGTTCACTTCTTTTGTCTTACACTTTGGACATCAGATTCTATATACCTGCACCATGTTTTTATCTCAAGTTGTCACGTTGCCTCTGTGTCAATGGACTTATACACTCTAGGTGTCCTTCTGCATCTGTTGATGCCACAATAGATGACAGGATATCAACAAAAGCACATTATGGGATTACACTACAAAAACACATGTTTATGTTAAGACAACAAAAGCATGTGGTAACCAACGCCAGGATGTCAACAAAAGCACATGCTTAGGGTTAGGCAACAAGGGCACGAATGGTTAAATTTGGGCAAAAGGGCACGTGGTTAAGTGTAGAAAAAAACAAACATCATATTCAGACAGGAAGCAAACACCTGAGGGTCAAACATGTTACCCTGGTCAAAGTCTGAGATTTGTTGGACCCATCTTTCGCCCCTCATGTTCCCGCCTGCCCTATAGGGACCTTTGTGCTTCTCTTATTGCACGGTTACTAGCAGCATGTCAACCTGATGTCGTCCAGCGGTGTATTATGCAGACACGACTGGTTCTGTTCAGCCAAGTTCTCAACTGATGCTGCCGAGCGGAGTATCATACAGCTGCGAAAGCTGGCTTTTGGGGTTGGGATCTTACACTGACATCATTGCAAAAGCAGCAGTGTCTGTCGACCTTGGAACGAAAATAGGCTGAAACTTGACATGCAAAACTTATTTTAAACAAAGTAATATGTATATTCACACAACATTGCAGGAGGGTTGAATGCTGCCGGGATGATGTTTAGTGGGAATTTGTTGCACTTTTGGTAAAAGTAAGGGAAAAATCAAAGTTTCTGTTAAATGTTAGTAAAGTACACGTGTTGCATGAATGGCGAACCCCACCAATAACGATAAAACTTACTTTACTTCCATAACTTAAGTATATTGAATGTCTGTTGCTAAAAAGATGAGACTGTGTCAGAAATGGGGTTTTATTTGAATAATAATAATAATAATAATAATAATAATAATAATAAAGAATCATAATTTCAATCACTTACAATCCTGTTGAGTGCCAAAAAGTTAGGATTTCTTCATATTCTGTACCTTTGTGAGCTTAAGGACTGTGGCATACAGTAACAGAATCCTCTTAAAGTGCTTAAATCCACGCAAAGGCATACATAAGTAGAGACAAAAGCTTCATCTCTCAGCATTGGCATTTTCAAGCTCTGAAAATCTGCAAGTTGTGCAGGTGTTCAAAAGGTGCATGATTCTAAGAAAGAAAAAAAAAGAGTGATTACCTGCCATGAAATGCTTTCTTCACTGGAAGAAAGCCTGACCTCTTCATAATCTCAAAATGCCACAGTTCCTGTCTTTCACAGATGCCTGCTCCTCTTTGCCTCCCGGTCTTTTCTGCAGTGGGAAACAGACTGCATCACCCACTGCTACCATCTGCCAGTCTGCACCGGCCTGGCACGGGTTAGCAGGTTTTCACATTATAGAGAAGCGTGCATGACCCATCGTAGCTCCAAACTACTAGAGCAATCACCTGAAACCTTCAGCAAATGTGTGCATAGACAAACTTCTTGCACTTAACGTATAGACCTGTCTGTGGCACAGGACACAAACTTCCTGGAAGTCATTCAAGAAGGTCAAAAATCATAATTACAGCTGCATGAGAACATTGTGAGTAATTAAACGGAAAATAAAGAAATAACATTAAGGTGTGTGTGTGTGTGTGTGTGTGTGTGTGTGTGTGTGTACTTGTGAACCAGTGGGAGATTTGTCACTTTGTTCAAGTCCTGGGGAGGAAAGTTTCATTCAGTCAATTAAAAGTAATCCATTAAAGGTAATTGGGTTGGACTGATACTAATTAAATATCTGATACTATCTCTGATAAAGATAATGATATTCGTATATAATAAAATAAGATTGCTTTTAGCATAATGGAGGTCATGTTAATGGACATGCAGCACAAATCTAAACTATATACACTTTAAATTGAATCCAAAGACGATGATGGAGTAGGTCATTAATAAGCATTTACAATATAAACATTTTAAATTTAAATCTAAAACTCTGTCAGCCGAATGTTTTTGTTTTTGTATCCTGTCTGGCATTTTGGGTCTATTATTATTTTAATAATAATAATTATTTTTTAAAATTTTACTTATTTATTTATTATGCTCCAACAGGGCAATACATTTATTTCCATTTAGTATTCTGACAATTTTCCTGTTTAATTCGTAAGTATATAAAATGTCAGAAAACAGTGGAAAGAATATCCTCTACAGGCTTCCAGAACCAATTATGGAGTAAATAGGTTGTATTGTAGGACCAACAATTGAAAATCCAAAGATTTTCAGTTTGAAGTGATATAAAACAGAGAAAAGGAGAATTTCACTTAAAACTGTAAATGTAGACATTGTGGTGGAGAAGTCAGGGGATCACAAAGTCTTAAAGATACATTGTCCATCCAGGAACCACAAAGGTCTGTAGGTACATAGTACTTTTTGTCATTCCTTTTAATCACCTACGGATTTCTTTAGGCAGCATGCCAAAAAAAACCCCCAAAAACTAAACATAAGGGAGAAATATGCCAAAGATTTAATTTAATGCTTGTTTGGGCGTCCAGCGTGCGAGCAGTGCGGGCTCTGTTCATGTTGCACTGGATGAGTAAGATCTTAATGCTGCTTGGCTAGCGCCTTCCCTCATCTGCATTTTCAGTTTTTTTGATGGAGTAATTCAGCTCTTAAACTGTTAAATTAGCTGAGTTCAACCTCTGGGAGTTTCTGATGGCTTGTTTGATGTGTTTTGCCGTCATAGAGGACATAAATCCTTGACGAGGGAGTCAAAAAAGTGGACCAGGGACAGACTGAATCATCTGTCAAGCAGGTGAGAGTTAGCAGTGTCACTCTGCCATGATGAAAAATGCTAACTGCCAGTGAAAAATCATCACTTCCATAAGTCTGACAGGAGAGCGTTTGAGTGCGTGACTGAAGAATTAGCACTTAGAAACGCACTTGGACAAGCCTGACAGATGCAGGATTTACATGAAGCTTTAATGGAGCTCACTTTTCCGTTTTATGACAGAAAAATCTTCAAGGTTAAGGATAACTTTTCCCATGAGATGAAAATAAACCAGAGAAATGCAAAAGACTTAGTCAGCATTATTGAATGGATAGCTCACCCAAAAATAAAAGTTTAGTCATTATCTACTCACCCTCATGCTGTTGGATGGTCAGGTGAAGTTTTATAGTCAAACAAACAATTGAAGCTTATAGTGACCAAGATTCAAATGTGACAAAAACAAACAAACAGAAAAAAACAAATAAAACCATTAAATGCCTCCATGCTGCCTGTCCGAATTAATCCAAATGTACTGACGCCCAGACATGCAAAGTTATTTTAAAAAAAAAAAAAAAAAAAATCACTAATGCCGTGTTTTCAGCTGTGCTGTACGGTAGCTCCTTATGTGGGATATGGCTAAATGTGGGATGCACTATGGCTATGTATTATTTTATTTTTTTTATGTTTTTTTCCCTTAGTCTGATTTTTATTTTTATTTTAATCTCTTTTTTGTGTTATTATCTTTTAAAATCCTGTAGAGGAACAATTGTGCAAAATGACCCCTCTTAATAACTGCTTCAAACAAACTATGGCTAAAAATGATTCTGGTCACTTGGATTACTTTGCACAAGCAGTATGTAGGTTATTTATGGTGAAATTGTTTTTTGTTTGTTTTTTAACTTTAAATTCTGGTCACCATAAGCTTTCATCTTTTCAGAGATGACTGGAACACTTTTTTTGTGAAACTGCAGTCATGTTTTGTGGATTGTAAGTAATGCAGAAAATGACTGAATTTTCATTTTTGGGTGAACTATCCCTTTAAGTGCAATATTCAATGTCTTTAAGCTCTGCTTTTGGAAACCCAGTCACCTAAAGATTTTTTTGAATTGAGTGTTTCTGCAAACCACAGGTATATTACACTTTTTTCAGCTGCACATGTTCCCTTTGCTGTTGTCACTTTCTTCCTATCCTGCAGCTCTTCCCAGGTGTGCTGCATCACCTTATGAGGTGCACCTGGTCTGGGAAGGAGCTGCTTAAGAGCTCCTGTGGCAGCAGCACAGCAGAGACGCTTCTGCTGTGAGAACTAACATTTGCTATTGCCTTTTTTGGTGGATCAATAAATGCTGTTTCCCTTGCCAATCAGGATCTGATTATATTAAAGTCACACCTGATAGTGATCGAGCACAATGAGAATCTGATAAAGCATTAGTTCTCTCCTTTTGGTTTTTAAAAACATTTGTTTTATAGAGAGGCATTACTGCATTTCCAGTCAAGATTGTGCCATCAAAGCGAGTATTTATGCCACGACATAGCCAAGTAGGTTCTGTGCTTAAACCAACCAAAGTGTTGTTAAAAAATAAAATATCAGCTACATATTAATGTACAAATTTACTGCATCCATGCTTTGCAGAAATATACAATGCCAGTATTTGTTCTGGTGTTTAGGTTGGCTTTTGGTCTCTTCCAGCTCCAGAGGGATATATTTGGCTCCCAGGTTGCTGAATGAGAGACTACACTATTCTCACCAGCTGGTCTCTGTGTGTCTGTGTTTCTCTTGGTGCTGAGCAGCTAGAGTAAAATTTGTTTTTTAAAGCTTTTTTCTCTCAAAACAGCAGCCTGCCGCGGCTGATAACACCACTACGAGGGCGCCGAGAATGAAACAAAACAGTAAAGTTGCCGAAATTCGCTATAAAGCTCCTTGAAGCCGAGAGGAGCTGCAGATATGAGCCAGTGACCTCTTTGACATTCTCACATTGTCATTTGATCCATTTTTTTTAGAATACTCTGTGTTATTGCTCTTATGGGTTGAGGTGATGTGTCACTTATTAAAACCTCTTTTTTTGTGTGTGATTGTTATTAGCAATGTTAGAAAGAGCAAAACTCTTCAATAATGTCCCCGCACTCTCTCATATTGGCTTTTCCTCCGAGCTGCTATTGATTGATCATTGTCATCGACCCCAATCTCCACAACGACCTTTAGGACTTCATCAGAACAATGTGTGAACCAGAAAAAAAAAGAAAGTTGTCTGGTTTCAGCTTGAGACCAAAAGGCGCCCAAATGATCCAATATGTCATTTTATCTGACTGTGTCCAGGCTGCAGCCGCTGCAACCACCACTGCATCAATCAACACATTCCTCCCGTCAATATAAATGCAAATCATACAATCTGGTAAGGCCGTGTGGATTATGACTTAGCAGTAGACTGTCTGTGCAAAATGATGCAGTGAAAGGTCAGTGGCTCATTAAGTTCGGGCGATTGCCAGGACCGGGACAGCGAGTATAAGGGGATGAGCTGACTCGTCTGTACACTGTAAAGAGCAACAGTATTGCCGGGCCTTTTTAAGATGTTCAGAGCTGGGACTGCTGCATCGGGCAGCAGCTGTATGATGTGTCATATCACTTACAGTGAGGCAAACCTACACAGCACTGTGTGACATTTTGTCATTTGATTCAGTGTCTACATATGCTCAAACTTTTATTTATTTGAATCTTGTTTTATTTTTATACAAACTTTTGCATTTGATTTTGGACTCATGATGCTCAGTTATCTTGGTGTCAAATTCCAAATCAGGTGATGAAAATTCAAGAGGAGAAAACTGTTGGGGCAACGGTTGCACAGGGGGAAATGTTTTTTGCATAATAAGAAGCACATGACTTGAATTACTAATAACCAAAAGAACCTACTGCATATATTCAGGAGTCCGGTTGGCCAGATTACATATTGCAAATTAATATTTCACACCATGACAGAGCTTTGGATAAGTCCTCTACTGATACAAGGAGGAGCACACACACACACATACACACACACACACAAATGTCAGGATGGTTCTGTTTCAACAAGTTTTTAACCCACTTTCGATTTTGATTACAATCAGTTTTGTTATTTTCGATATGGGTTTGGCAATTCTTGTTAAGACCACTAGATTTCAATCTGCAAAAATGAGAGGGAACCATAAATCCTGCATTTATTGCTCACTTGCACTCATTTGTCAAGTACAAAATAATGCCATTAACAACTTTAGCACCAAAATTACCACATGTATGCATTTTTTTTTCAGTGCCAGGAAACCCATTGAAAGTAGGTGACAGATAGCTTAGAAACTCTTTTCTTCCCGCTGTGTCAAGTTCAACGTCACGGATGTGTGTGTTGGACTGATACTGTACCTGTTGAATAGTCAATGGCCCTTAGCGTCGGATACGCACCCACAATGCTAACTTTGGTGTCTGTATCTGATGCACTGGGCTTTCAACAAACTAGAAATAGAAATAGAAAACCATCGGAATAATTATATGCAATAATTATGTGAATAAGCCCTCCCCCCCCATAAACCCTTGAGAGGCCCCCATTTAAACCCAGCATAGCCTATATGGGCACACTCGCATGCTTCTTTGCATTGTCAAAATAGTCCAAAATCATAAAACATTTTTGACATTTTCTGAAAGTAACAAGCACTGTCGCACTGTGACGCGTTTCAGCTTGTAGATTGGCTATTTTCACCATTTGTCCTAACGTTGGCGTCTAGATGCTTATTAACACTAAACATACCTGCAAGTGATGCACAAGCCTCCTCTTGCAATTTCTTCTTTTTCTGTTCTCTGCCCCTGACTCCTGTTGCCTTTTGGGGCCCATTTTTTTCCTCACTTGTCACCGCAGGGCGGGAATCATATTTCAAAGCAAACGCATGCTGCTGCAAGACCGAGCAGGAAGGAGGGGCCACCTCTGTTCCTGAATCCTGATACATCCATGATGGCATGCACAAGCAATGACACGTCACAAGACTCGCGACCGCGACACATGATTATTTTGAGCAAATATGTATAGTACAGGCTTATCTTATTTCCTATGTGCTTCAGTTTAACTTAAAATAAAACAGTTCATCATTTAGGCCTGTAATTATTATGATGATCGGCTCAGCTGGTTTCCCCTCAGCACTGTGGTGCCCTACGCACAGTGCATGGTGCGCGTGTACGTAGCAGTGGCGCTGTCTAACTGCTGAACCTTTTCGTCTCAAAATACAATTAAAAAAGGCTGGTATCACTGGCGTCTGCACAAGTGTCAAAATAAGATGAGTAGGGATGAGATTACATTGGTTTTGGTCCTACTGTGAGGCACACAAAGGCCTAACAAACTGGTCTACAGTGTGAGCCTTTCTGCCAGAAGAGATTGTTGACATCTGAGGAGTTTACAAACCACAAAATTGCAATATGTTCACTGACAATGTTTTTTGAGCCTCAGTGGAAATGTTCTGGATGGAAATGCTGGTTGGTCGGTCCTTTACTTTGGTCTAGACTGAAATATCTCAACTATTAGATGAGTTGCCATCAACATGCTATCCAAAAAACTAAGCCTATGGATGGCTTTTTATCAAAGAAGTCAAAGTTTTCTCTTATCGTGTGAAACATCTCATCTACAAGATATTATGACACAAAGTTTTGTACAGATTTATTATTTCTCTATGGACTGTGGTGACCATTAAACTTTCCCCAAGCACAACCAAGAGGTTTCTGGTTTTCAGCATTCATTCTTAATATCTGTCAGATGGATTGCCATGAAATTTGGCCCAGATTATTCTGTCTGTTAAGTTTCACACAGATTAGGTCATATTTTATATTAGAAGAAATTCAAATTCAGTAGGCAAATTCTCCTAGGTTTTACTAAGCACATTCATGCTTCCTGAAAAACGACTTCATGATTTTAAAGACCCTTGGACATTTCCACTAGTGCCACTTACTAGTCAAAGTTTTCATTTACCCTGTGAGATATCTCGTCTACTGGATAGAATTTAAAAAAGTGTGTATCTATTCATGGTTCAAAGATGATATATCTCAATGACTGGATGCTCTGACTTTTCCCCTGGAACAACCACGACACTGACATTTCTGTTTTTCAGCATTATGTCTCAACAGCTGTCAGATGGATTGCCATGAAATTCGGCTCAGACAAATCTGTCCCCCTGAGGCTTTATTGTTCCAAATTGGCTGATCCCTTAACTTTTCATCTATAGTGACATAAAGCTTACAATGACACTATTTCAAAAATGTATTGCAAAGTTTTCATTAAATTTGCCATCAATAATCCTGCCCGACAAAAGATGAATTAAAAGGCCAGGTTTGCACATAGATTAGGTCATATTTTAGATTACACAATTTAAAAACGTATTAGGCAGATACTTATGAGATTCACCAAGTAAATTCATGCTCCCTGGAGGATGACCTATTTACCCTGGGACCTTTCATTGAGAGCCTCCTTTAGCAAAATGTGTTGTTTGTTCTGTGTGTCTCCACCATACTTACTGTACACACAAGAACTAGCATGCACACACACACACACACACACACACACACACACACACACACACACACACACACACACACACACACACACACACATACACACATACAGATGGGCACCTCCTGGACTTAATCTAGTGGTGGCTTAACTCCAGCCTCAATAAAACAGTCCATTTAAATCGCAGACCTTTCTCCACTCCATAGATAATTACCCCCATTATTCTATTGATGAAGTGGCACCTGAAAAATCCCTTTAATGTTTTACCCTCTTTGTATTTTGCAGCAGCAACACGCCTCCTGTGCTGCATAAAGCAAAAAGTTTTTTTTAAAAAAAAGGCTATAATGACCGTGTGGGCGCTGGTTCAACCTCCAGGAAAAACCAAATATCCACCTGTGTCAAGCTGTGCCACAGGAACACTGAACTTCACCTGCTGCTTTTCTTTTACCTTTAAAAAGATCAATAGGATGAGGTCCTTATCATCTTGTACCATCCTTGTCTGTCAATAGAAAGCACAGACAGAAATGTGAAGTTGTTCCTCAAATATTACAAAAGTATAGGTCTTGTTATTCATTCATGCCAACCCCTTATTCACTGCCCTTCCCCACAGAGGTTTCAGTGGCACGGCAGCCGTCCTCATTTGTTTTGCAAACTAATTCAGGGCTATCAGCAGCCAGACCGATTAATTAGGCAATCGGTCGGGAGCGGAGGGAGTTTGTCACAGCGAGGTCACTGCATGAGGTGTCCATTATTCCCATCTCCCACTGAGGTGCATGTAAACCTCCCACTGTTGGCCTTTATCACAGAAAACAATAGTAACTCACAGCAGAAATGTCTTAACATTGCAGATGTTAGTGCAGGTGTTATTCATGCTGGTTTCTCACTTTTGTGGAGCTGGAACCAGAAACGTTTTTTTTTATTAATCTGTCATTAAAATACCTGTTACTTTATTTTTCTGTTTTTATTGGCTCCTTAGCAAATTGTTTCAGCACTTCTGAACACAAATATTCATTCAATCCTCTGATGCACATGCAGGGCAAATGAGAAATGGAGACTAGTAGTGTTAAGGCCAGAGGTTTTCAAACTGTGAGGCTAAGAGGCACACAAGACTTGCAAGGAGGGACATGCACACAGACATTAGGCAATGGTACTACAACTTTATAAAACAGAAAGTTGGTTTTGTAGATTTGCCTGCTCATTTAGCCCTCTTACCAACATGGTCAACAGTTGCAGCCAACACGTTCTCATCCCAACTTGTCACATTGTGCCCCTCCATCCATGACCTTCTGCGTCTACCTATGACATTTAACGTATTCTTGTGCATCTGCTGTTTATGCTGCTGGATGCTGTTACCATGATGTCAACAAATGCACATGGTGGGATGAAGCAGCATGGTCCTTATGTTTACACAACAGCACAGACTGTCATGATGGTTGGGATTAGGCAACAAAGTCATGGATGGTTAGGTTTAGGCAAAAAAGGCATATGGTTAAGTGTAGAAATACACACACACACACACACACACACACACACACACACACACACACACACACACACACGCACACACATGGTAAGTGAATTCTGCACTCCTGCGAGGAAGTTACTCAAGGTATGTTTGCCACAACTTTTCTGTTATGATACTGTCAGGCCTCACACTCTGTTTCTATAATTTTCAGCAAATAGTGATATTTAATGTTCTGTGGTCCAACTTGTACTTTTACTATAATAAAGGTACTGTGGTAGAATTAATACAAAAAGTATTATTTCAAAACATGCCAGGAACATGATAGGAATGCTAATATAGGGACTCACTTGTTAGACGCTGTAGTACTTTCGAGACCAATACAGTGGGTTTTTTTAAGCTCCTATGACTTCACTGGTTTTGAAATAACAGGCCGCGTTATAAATGAATATGCTGCTCTCTTCTGGCTTACAATATGAACTACATATTTTTTTATGAATAAGCCACAGTTAGGTCATTCTAACAGGAAATATAACATGAGAACAAATGGTGAATCTTAATCAGCAGATCTCTAGCATCAAAGTCTAGAGTCTGAACGAGCACACCACAGGGCCAGCTGTGTTTCACACCAAACTGAATGAAATTGACTCATGCATCCTTTACTGTCAGAAAAGAAAAACAGAAAGTCAACACACATTACGACTCAAAAACTCAAAAACAAAAAGCAAAACAAAGATACTCAATGGATCAAAACACATGATATTGTAGGCAACAGGAATCTGAATAAATTACTTTTTATTCAATGTTTGAGCAGAAAAAAAATGCAAAAATCAAGATCACATAACAAAACTAAGGATCCAACAAAAACTGAACGAAAAACCAGGACATGCGCTGCAGTTGTATACTACTTGAATGGGCCCATTTCCTGAATTCAGGAGGTCTTTTCTGACTTTGGTGTGTTCATGAGCTTTAAGTTGTAACATATAAACAACAGGTGTTGGGATGTATTTTATTGCTCAGAGCATTGAAACAACACGAAGGACTTGTTGCTGCACCAGTACACTCCCTAAAACTTTTAAAATATTGATTTAAAGGATGCTAATAAACAACTTTTTAAACTAATCGAGGTCACTTTATGTGTAGAGCAACCAACAAATATGATCTAATACCTTATTACAACTTACATGTGAACAAAATATTTATGTGATATGTGAGTCCATTAGTCCATTATGTTTCTGCATGTATGCTATAAACTCAGCAACTCAGCAAATGTTTTAGACTTTCTGATTTGTTGTTACAGCTTGATGGTTTTCTTGTAAATTTTCCCATTAAGGAACTAATTTGTCCAGTTATTTCAACACCACATAAATGCAGGATTATATGCTAATCTGACGAGGGGGATGAAGTGCAGGTGGAGAAAAGGGCAGATGAGCTCAGGTGAGGGGAATAAGGTGATTAGGAGAGCAGGCAGCGAGCTGATTGGCTGAGAGAAACTGAGGAGCAGTGAAGGACTAACGAGGCTGATGTGGGGCAGGTGTGCAGAAGGGCATAAGAGGGAAAGGCAGCACAGAAACACAGAAGGGTGAGAACACAGTAACCAGAAACACAAACAGCCAGAAATCACTCTGCTCACAAAATATGCTTTTAAAACCAAGCTTTAAAAAATATTACACATTAACATTATTTTCTACTTTCATTGAGTTAATTCTTTAACCAACATCAGTCCATATTAAAAATCAAATTCTCATTCATTTTGAGAGTTTTAAACCTTTGAATGTCACACTTTTTCTCATGATGCCACTTTGTTTCTCAAATGAAAACACAGATATGCAGACACAAACACAAATAATTTATTTGCTCACTTAATATTGATTGGCAAGACAGTGAGACTAAACCCTGTGATTAGCCAACATAGGTGATTTTGGGATATTGTCAGGTCAAGTGTTAGGAGGCCGAAATGTTTTCTGGGGTGCTAATGCTGGCGCACTTTGAAAGGAATCAATACTTTTTTAGCATTTTTTGCTTCGATTGAGGGACAGATGTATTGGAAAACCTATCCTGAGATGGACCAAAACATTGTGTGTTTGTCAATAAAATTGTTCTAGGTGCAAACTACAGAGCGTTTCAGGGGTTCATTCTGATCTTTGACCGGATGAAAGTCAGTTTAAACAGTCCTTACGTTTTCTAACAACATTGTATAAGTAAGTTTTCACACTTTTGAGTCAAACTTTCTGTTATCTGATAATAGAGGGCATCCTTAATCCAGCTCAACATGACATGGTCTGATCTCCATCACGTGTTCTTGCATGTAATTTGGGGGAAATACTCAGTGATGAGGGTCAGACAGCAAACTCTACTTCGTAGATAAACTCTGCCATGCACCCAAATGTAATAATTTATACATTCATTGTGGTAATTATCAGATCTCCTCTGGTAATAATAAGATAGTGGGTCATGACCAAGGCCTCCTTCTGGTGGGCAAAAATATATATATTAAAAAAAATAAAATAAAATTACGCCAAATTCCTACAAACCATTGAAAATCAGCTCATTTACAGACTTCCACAGTTCATTAAATGGTTTTATTTTCTTGAAAGACAGTAGATAATGGTGATACATTTACAGTATTATAGGATCTTAGTCATAGTACAACATCTGGTAAATACCCGACATTTAAAATGAAGTAAAACTGATTGATATATTGATTGATTGGAACGTTTATTTCAAATATGCAATGGACAAAGCAATATAAAAGTATGGTATAAGCAAATCATTGTTGATAGAAAAAACAAAAGCTTTCATCACAAGAGTCAATACATTTCTCAAATACAAAATTGACACAATTATAGCTGAGCAGAAGAGGGCGCCATTATTGTTTACATCTCATGTTGTCATGGACACAAACTTCTTTTCCATAAGTACATACACACTTTATTCTGCATGATATGATGGTTGGTGGGTAAAGTTCAGTAGAAAGGAAATAGCTCCTTCATGAAACTGCTCACATCAAGATTTGTGGATTATCTTGTGCAACCAGGTCATGATTTCTGGAAAAAAAAAAACCCTCTGCAGCTGAGTTTTTCAGATGCATATTTTTTTTGGCACCATCACCATGATTATCGTTGTCAGAAATATTTGACAAAAAGGAAGCAGGAAGTATGTAGACAAGGATGGTTACAATATTTAAAATGAATGTATCTAATTTTATATGTACACAAGCAAATAGGAAAGAACCTCGCAAAAATAAAAAAAATACCAGCCTCATTATTTTAAGGAAACATGTATATAAAATCCATAGTCTATAGATATGAACTCCTTAAAGGAACTACTCTGCTCTCTGAGGTCCTTCCTCTTCAATCGGCCCTCCTTCAGCTGTAGAAGGACCCTAGTTATAATAATCCATCTCAATGTTCTCCTGTGTAGCCGTATTCTGCCTCCTGCTGGCCTGGAGAGACATGACAGCACACAGATGTGTCACTCCTGTCTTTGGTTCAGTAAACACAGAATGAGTTTCATTTTAGTTTGTCCAATAAACAACATGACAAGACTTGTGTCTGTACCTTGCAGTAGATATACATGGCAGCGTTCACCAAGGCCAGAGTCAGCAACAGGACGACCGCTTTGATGATAAAAGGTGTTGAATCTGATTATGAAACACACAGACAGTCATGTCAGTAAGTGTGAAAATAACAGCTCCCATTAAACTGAAGTGACCTGAACTCTCTCAGAATCACTATGACATGGAGTCACTTGACTTCGTCTCACAAAGAGTTATCTCTTAAACCATACACTTAATATTTAGTTCATATTAAATGCATCTGATGAATTTAATATCTTAAATTGCATTTGTTCATATATGTTGTGCCACTGATCTCTCTGTCTACTCGGTAAACTGTTTCCTGTTCTGAACACAGTTGATCCTCCTGATATTTAGCCTTTTATGCCTCCACACCAGTGGTAGCCATGGCTGGAGCTACATGATTTTTTTTTTTTCATGCATCCCATTTTCGTGAATATATCTCAGCATATCACAAGAAGACGAAGATGGCAGGCAAGGGCAATAATGGGCTATATAATGCAGGCCAGTCTCTTACTTCTGCATTAAGTTAGCTTTACACGTACGGACACAACGGACAGCTGATCATTTCCAGACCGTTTGAAAGAACTATCTTTTCCACGCTTGCATGTAAACAGTCAGTATGATATTTAGTTTCTCTTCTTTCGTCAACTTACCTAAGACGGTGAGAGACAGAAGATGGCTTTTAAACGAGAGGTTATGAGGCAAAATGTAGTCACAGCTGTAAGTTCCTTGATGGGTGAGCTCTGCTGAAGGAAACAGGAAATTGGCAGAGTGATTGACAGCGGGCTGGATGTAGTTTTGTGCTGAGTTGGAGGAGTTCAAAGTGAGCAGGAAAAGGCCTCCTGGGTACTCGGGCTCGACTGCGCAGCTGATGGTGAAGTTCGAGCCCCGGATCACCTGAAACCCCTGCAGCTGTGCCTGGGAGACCCCGTCCATGGGGAAGGACACAGAGATGTTAGGCTGAAGCAGCAGCTCTGTAAACACAAAAGGTCAGATTCAAAAAAGACTCCTGAAAAACTGACTGACCGATTATTAACAGCAATATTCAGCATTTTTTACAATTATCGAGACTGTACATTTGTAATGTATGAATCGTTAATTCCAACAACTGCTAAAAATAAGTTAATTAAAAAATGTGCTAAATGTGCTCTGATGTTTGGCACTCTGCGTGGACAGCAACTAATAATCATGCCCTTATACCATATAACAAGTTGCATGTCAGCTAACATTTGACAATGCAGTGGGTGGATTATAAAAAATCTAAAGTTTATTATCATCAACCAAACTTTTAGTTTTGTTCGTCATATTTCTGCATATATGATATCAACTTCAGTGAGTTTTCCCAGTGGGGAAGTCATCTGTGTGATTATTCAGAAATTAATGCAGGGAGAGCTAAGTACGGCTATAAATCAGCCTTTAGAGTAGTTCCTCTACAAATTACTAATAAACCAGAAAATTAAACAGTTCAATATTCAAAAAAACCTTTTGGATTGATTCAAAACTTCAGTCCATATTCTCGCCTTCTGCATCCCCCCAACCTTACTCTGTTTTGTAACATTTAATTAAATAGACACAAAATTTGTGACACAAAGCTCCATAATGGCATAATGGCATTACTCAGCTAAACATGCCCCAATATTTTTATTTTGTTATAATATGGAAAAGAAAAAATGGAGCTGATTGTCTTCTTGCTTCTTTGCATCAAATTAGTTTTTTTTCTGTTTCCCACTGGTGGCAGACATCTTGGACCATGCAAGTTCAGTCTCCTTTTTCCCAAGTGTGTTTCTTCCTCCTACCAGAAATGAATGCTTTTCTTTTGGGCATGCATCTTAATCACAGCTTTACAAACTATTGGCGAGCTGGTTTATGTGCAACATATCCATGACCAGCCCATTCTCATTTTAAACTCCTAAAATTGGACAGCTTTGTCAGTGCTTTAGGTGTAACAGCATAACACCAAAGGATGGTGGTGGAAAGCTGCAATATGTGATGACTAGGATGAGAAGGTGTTGCTATGACAACACACAGAGCCCACCATAAACAGACAACAAGCTTTGTGTCGCAAACTGCAGTAAAAACAATGCATATTCCAAATGAGCTGCCCAAATAATGCTCCTAAAACCCAAACAATACCAGCATATTCCTTTATTTGGAACATGCTAAATTTGGAAAATAGTCTAATTTGGAGAATCTAATCAGAATATGCTGTCTGCATGATGCTCATCAAATTCACAGTAGTGTAATATTTGGAATAACAGTGGAATGTTGGTGTGCATGTAACCGTAACCCCTACGACAGAGAAAGTCACATTACTATTCATTCATTATTATTAAAACAATACTGTCATAATGATGTCACTGATGAGTTTACCTGAGCAGGTGAGATTCAAGTTGAAGGGAGAGTAGTTTGATGTTTTGCAGTATCTCCGGGGAGATCCAAACGGGACACAGTCAGCATGACTAAACCCCGGATGATGGATCATGTACTCTCTCCGTTCTACAGAAACAGCAGAGCCACAGTACAGAGCTCTACATGCAAAGGCTGCTTCTTTCAGGGTCCAGTGAAAGTCACTCACTGGTTTCCAGTCTCCCTGTTTCACCTCCAGGTAACCTGCACAACGACTGTCTCCTCCCACCAACCTGACAGGATCTGAACAGAAAAAAATAGACTCAACATTAGAAGGATAACTTGAGTTTCATTACAACAGAAACAACCATATCAAAGCTGCAGCTTCTCTTCTACCTAAACAGGTGAGTCCAACAGCTTTGCCAGGTGAGCAGGTGTTTCTAGCTGGACCTGAGATTGCACAGTCCATGAGAGCAGACTTGTGGCCTCCACACTGGAACTCGTCAGTCCACATTGGAGCCTCCATTTCACCATAGAGCACCCCCTGGTAGAGTAAAGGAGACCCACAGCCGAGCTCCCGACAGACCACCTCTGCATCCTGCTGGTCAAAGTCAGCTTCACACACTGAGGACCAGTGGTTGGACTTTTTAGACTTCACCTCCAGTCTGCCTGAGCACAGACTAGGTCCATTAACCAGTCTGACAGATTCTGGAGAGATAATAGAAGATAAAATCGAGACAAATAAAAGACAATGGACACAAAAAAGCAGCAGACCTCGGGTCCAATGATATGATATTATCACTAAACTTAAAGAGTATATCAACCCCCAAACCAGACTTTTCAGTTAAAAAGCAATATATGTGGCTATTCAGTAGTGTTGTTGATCAACTCAGGTCCAACTCTTGACATTTGAGTGCAAAGTATTAAAATTGTATGTTCTAAATATGCCTAGTGACTGCCCTGTTAAGGCTGAAACCTGGCTATTGCAATTGAATGTTTTTATTGGAGAATGAAGTCATCACATGTTGCCACTTTGCAGTAGATTTCCACGTCTATGTTTTACACTTAAGGTATCTTTCTGCTTCTGCTGTTTGCCTCCCGGGATGCCAGTGATGTCAGCACAAGCACATGCTGGGATTACGCTGCATGTGGTTTTGATGACACAACAAAAGCACATGGCAACCAACGCCGGGATGTCAACAAATGCAAATGCTGGCACAGATGGACTCGGGGAAGGAGGCACATAGTGAGGTTTAGAAAAAACATCATTGTTGGACCAATACACCTCCCCTCCCACCCAGTGGCAGCATCATGCTCCTTATATTACACTGTTACCCACAGGTTCTGTCCAGCCACATTCTGAGGTGACGCTGCCCATCCACGTCATGTTGCAGAGTCAGGCGCTGTCCCCTGGCATGTTATAACACTGTGACCAGTTCTGTCCAGCTGTGTTCTCAGCTGACTCTGTCCAACAGCGTATCATGCAGATGCGAAAAATGACTTTTGGCATTGAGATCTTATTCCTCAGCACTGGCAAAACTGTGGTTTTTGACAACTTCAGAATGAGAACGAGCTGTATACACTGATGGGCTTACCTGAGCAGGTGAGATGTACAACCACTGTAGAAGCATTTGAAAGTGCACATTCCCTGAGAGCAGATCCTGACTGAACACAGTCAGACTCGATGACCCACACAGTGTTCTCTGAGGATCTCTTATGCCGTCCGACAGAAACAGCAGAGCCACAGCCCAGCTCCCTACAGGCAACATCTGCTTCCTTCAGGGTCAAGTCATCAACCCAATTCCACATGTGTTCCTGTTCCACCTCCAGGTTACCCTCACAGCGACTGTTTCCTCCCACCAACCTGACAGAATCTGAACAGAAACAAGAGACTTAGAATTAACAGGATAAAGTGAGTTTCATTAGAGCAGAAATGAGCCAAATCAAAGCTGCAGCTTCTCTTCTACCTAAACAGGTGAGTCCAACAGCTTTGCCAGGTGAGCAGGTGTTTCTAGCTAGGCCTGAGATTGCACAGTCCATGAGACTAGACTCATGGCCTCCACACTGGAGCTCTTCAGACCACATTGGAGTCTCCACTTCCCCATGGAGCGCCCCCTGGTAGAGTAAAGGAGACCCACAGCCGAGCTCCCGACAGACCACCTCTGCATCCTGCTGGTCAAAGTCAGCTTCACACACTGAGGACCAGTGGTTGGACTGGTTAGACTTCACCTCCAGTCTGCCTGAGCACCGTCCAGACCCATTTACCAATCTGACAGATTCTGGAGAGATAACATGAGGTAAAACTGAAACAGAAAATATGCCAGACCCAAAATAAAAGGTGTCATGAAACAAAAATTCAGTGATTCACACAATTTAAAAAAAAATTAACAGAGCATTAATAACATCGCAACTCATATTTATGGGCCCTAACACACCAAGCCAATAAATGGCCTTTGGTCAATACCGGGCCATCTGTGAGTGTCTGGTGCCCGAGTGTTTCCCACACTGTTGGCACTGATCAGCTCTTATCAGCCTTGTCAACTTTTTTTTGGCTGATTATGCATGTTGAGTGTAACCACATAATTTTGTAGTATAAAGTGGTGGGGGCTTTTTGTTTTTGTTTGTTTGTTTGTTTTTTAACCTACATTCTAAGTTAAATTTTGAAAAGAGACTATTTACATTTAATGAGTGGAAACAGTCCATTTGTTGTGAAAACGCATGTTTATTTTGGAAAGATTCAATGCATGCAACTTGCATAAATTGACCCACCATTTAGGGTATCAGATCATTGATATTTCACAAGTTAGGAATGAGAATGTGTCAGCTTACCTGAGCAAGTGAGGTTAAAAATGGATGAGGAGATCCCTGGTTCTACACACTGACTCGCAGCAGAACCATGACGAACACAGAACGGACGGATCACCCACACAGGACTGCGTGAGAATCCCGTAATCAATTCCACAGAAACATCAGAGCCGCAATCCAGCTCACCACACACAACAACTACATGCGATGGAGTCCAGTGAGCGTGAATCTTAATTTCGCTCACTGGTCTCCATTCTCCAAGATGTTTAATTTCCAGCATTCCTGCACAGCGACTGGCTCCTCCCACCAACCTGACTGACTCTGAACAAAAACAAAGACAATCTTTGGTAAAGAAAGGGATTTAACCCCTAGGGCCAGCTCTAATATTAAACACACTCATAAAGCTCTGTGCACAAAATGTGCTTTTCCAAATCCAGCTTAAAATGTTATAAAAATTATTATACATTAATATTATTTACTTCTCTCAATGGGCTTATATTTTAACCAACAACAAATCTAATAATAAATACCAAATATTCATAAATTTTAAGAATTTTAACCCCATAAATGTCAGGTTTTTGTCATGATACCACTATATTTTTTGATTCAAAAGAAACCCATTATCATTTTTATTTTTGTTTGTTTGTTTGTTTGTTTGTTTACTATCACAGCCTGGGTTATGTCAATGACTCCAAATTCCAAGTCAAAAGCCCAGAAAGACACCCAGATATAATACAATTCATATTTTATGCTTTGATGGCTGTGGGATCAAAAATGACAGTTTAAATGGTTTTCACTGGCACATTTTTTCCACTTAGCAGTATAAATGTAACATTTTTTTACACTGAATTTTAGACACTGTGGGAGCTGAGTTGGAAATGCCAAGATCAAACAAAAATATTCAGTCTTGTCAAATGTATGCAATATACATGAACAAACTAAAATCATATAAGAAAAAGTGTGTAAAGCGTATAAAATGTACTATAAAATGTTCATTATACTTGCTCATTTTGCTTTAATGATTCTTTTTCTCTTTTCTTTCTCTGTTTACCTTTTGAGTTGTGTTTTTCTTCACCCCGGAGTCCTGAGGAGAAAAACAGGACAGAATACAGATTAAAACAATAATCCCAGTTTGGAAGGTTAAGATAGCAACAATTAAACAGTAGTTGTCACTGGTTTGTCACTTTTTCACTCATCGCAACTACTTATGACATTTCAGGTATCCTCTGCTCCTTGATACAGTTTACACACACTGTCACGATAGTTAGGACTAGGCAACAAAGTCAAAAGTGGCAAATGGTAAGGTGTAAAAAAAAAAAGAAAGAACAGACAACCACACGGAAAGTGAAAAGGACTCCCGCACGGAAATCAATTGTTTGAGGGACCCATCCACCCCCCAGCAGTTTATTGTGTTTTCTTTTTGTTGTTGTCCATTTTAAAATTGGTCCATCAAACATAATACTCATACTCATACTCAATACTCATACTAGTAATCTTGCATTTGATAAGAAGCAACTGACATGTTATAGATTATACGACTATGGTTTCTGTTACCATGACAACAGGCCGATGGGGCTGTTACTATCAGACGCTAATGATAGATGCTAATTCAAAGTAAGTAAATTGTTCTTCTCTGTAAAAGCCTTGCTCTGTCCCACCAACAGTCCGCAACCCAAAGATTATCAGTTTCTGTTGGTCTCTGCAGGAAGCTCGAAGCTGTCGATTACTTTTGGTTTCCTTATAAGTTTTGAATTCAAACTTTGAAAACTTTTAGCACAAACATTATCATCAAAAATTGTGCGGGGTGATATTTTTTATATTTGTGTCGTATATTTGTATATTTGTGAGACATTTGTACATGAACCAAATGATCCCATCTGAGGTAATTACTGAATCTAAATATTGTTTTTGACGGCATGGCTGGATGTTGCAGGGACAATAACTGACTAAAAAAAACTTTTGAAAGATTATAACTTAAATATTAACAAATGTCTTTTGTCCCTTTATGTCTTGTCCTCCTGAGTCTTTCATACAATGTGTGTGCAGTGTTGATGGTGGCGTGTGTGAGCAGTTTGTTCTCTAGTTTACTCAAAATCAATATTTGAATAATATCACATCATCTTTAAAGTCCTACCTGAGCTCCACAACAACAGCATCAACACCAACAAGTGATCCATGTTCAGGTAGAACATCTCTCGGTCTGCCTGTTCGTCTGCTCTGATTATCTCATGAAGTGTCCTCAGTGTACATCCCCGTACAGGAAGAGGTGGAGTTCAGGACCATATCACACCAGTTTTAGCATCACTGGCTCTCAGTTCATGTCAGATCAGACTTCTGATGAATTGTAAAATTGTTAATGGGAACACCCCTTTATGCTCGTCCGATCTCCTGAAACCAGTGATACTCAATTTAAGCAATTTAAGGCCTGCGGGCCAAATCCTGCTCCTGATAGGGTGCCAGGTGGCCCCCCAAACCATTTTCTAATTCACACTAAAAATAAGATGAATTGTTTTTGTACTTTAAGGAGACAAAGTGAACAAAACAGCATCAAATTGAGCTTGTTTATTAAAAAATATGTGCCATTGGAGGATCCCCCGTGCCCCTGATAAAGGTGCTAACTAAGCCTAGAAATGTGTTAAAATCCCAGTAATGTCCTAGAAGTGTCCTAAAATACTAGAAATTACTGAGAAACAATCTTAAATATTTGTTCTAAAATCATAGAAATGATGTAAAATCCCTAAAATCTTTGAAAGATCCTAACATTCTAGAAATGTCCTAAATTCCTAGAAAAATCCTAAAATCCTTTGCAGACTTTCTGATTTGTTGTTACAGCTTGATGGTTTTCTTGTACATTTTCCCATTAAGGAACTTAATTTGTCCAATTACTTCAACACCACATAAATGCAGGATTATATGCTAATCTGACGAGGGGGATGAAGTGCAGGTGGAGAAAAGGGCAGATGAGCTCAGGTGAGGGGAATAAGGTGATTAGGAGAGCGGGCAGCGAGCTGATTGGCTGAGAGAAACTGAGGAGCAGTGAAGGACTAACGAGGCTGATGTGGGGCAGGTGTGCAGAAGGGCATAAGAGGGAAAGGCAGCACAGAAACACAGAAGGGTGAGAACACAGTAACCAGAAACACAAACAGCCAGAAATCACTCTGCTCACAAAATATGCTTTTCAAACCAAGCTTTAAAAAATATTACACATCAACATTATTTTCTGCTTCCATTGAGTTAATTCTTTAACCAACATCAGTCCATATTAAAAATCAAATTCTCATTCATTTTGAGAGTTTTAAACCTTTGAATGTCACACTTTTTCTCATGATGCCACTTTGTTTCTCAAATGAAAACACAGATATGCAGACACAAACACAAATAATTTATTTGCTCACTTAATATTGATTGGCAAGACAGTGAGACTAAACCCTGTGATTAGCCAACATAGGTGATTTTGGGATATTGTCAGGTCAAGTGTTAGGAGGCCGAAATGTTTTCTGAGGTGCTAATGCTGGCGAACTTTGAAAGGAAATAATACTTTTTTAGCATTTTTTGCTTCTATTGAGGGACAGATGTATTGGAAAACCTATCCTGAGATGGACCAAAACATTGTGTGTTTGTCAATAAAATTGTTCTAGGTGCAAGCTACAGAGTGGGTGAAAGTCAGAAAACAATCCTTACGTTTTCTAACAACATTGTATAAGTAAGTTTTCACACTTTTGAGTCAAACTTTCTGTTCTCTGATAATAGAGGGCATCCTTAATCCAGCTCAACATGACATGGTCTGATCTCCATCACGTGTTCTTGCATGTAATTTGGGGGAAATACTCAGTGATGAGGGTCAGACAGCAAACTCTACTTCGTAGATAAACTCTGCCATGCACCCAAATGTAATAATTTATACATTCATTGTGGTAATTATCAGATCTCCTCTGGTAATAATAAGATAGTGGGTCATGACCAAGGCCTCCTTCTGGTGGGTAAAAATATATATATTAAAAAAAATAATAATAAAATTACGCCAAATTCCTACAAACCATTGAAAATCAGCTCATTTACAGACTTCCACAGTTCATTGAAATGGTTTTATTTTCTTCAAAGACAGTAGATAATGGTGATACATTTACAGTATTATAGGATCTTAGTCATAGTACAACATCTGGTAAATACCCTACATTTAAAATGAAGTAAAACTGATTGATATATTGATTGATTGGAACTTTTATTTCAAATATGCAATGGACAAAGCAATATAAAAGTATGGTATAAGCAAATCATTATTGATAGAATAAACAAAAGCTTTCATCACAAGAGTCAATACATTTCTCAAATACAAAATTGACACAATTATAGCTGAGCAGAGGAGGGCGCCATTATTGTTTACATCTCATGTTGTCATGGACACAAACTTCTTTTCCATAAGTACATACACACTTTATTCTGCATGATATGATGGTTGGTGGGTAACGTTCAGTAGAAAGGAAATAGCTCCTTTATGAAACTGCTCACATCAAGATCTGTGGATTATCTTGTGCAACCAGGTCATGATTTCTGGAAAATGTTTTTCAGATGCATATTTTTTTTGGCACCATCACCATGATTATCGTTGTCAGAAACATTTGACAAAAAGGAAGCAGGAAGTATGTAGACAAGGATGGTTACAATATTTAAAATGAATGTATCTAATTTTATATGTACACACTGTACACAAGCAAATAGGAAAGAACCTTGCAAAAATAAAAAAATCCCAGCCTCATTATTTTAAGGAAACATGTATATAAAATCCATAGTCTATAGATATGAACTCCTTAAAGGAACTACTCTGCTCTCTGAGGTCCTTCCTCTTCAATTGGCCCTCCTTCAGCTGTAGAAGGACCCTAGTTATAATAATCCAGCTCAATGTTCTCCTGTGTAGCCGTATTCTGCCTCCTGCTGGCCTGGAGAGACATGACAGCACACAGATGTGTCACTCCTGTCTTTGGTTCAGTAAACACAGAATGAGTTTCATTTTAGTTTGTCCAATAAACAACATGACAAGACTTGTGTCTGTACCTTGCAGTAGATATACATGGCAGCGTTCACCAAGGCCAGAGTCAGCAACAGGACGACCACTTTGATGATAAAAGGTGTTGGATCTGATTATGAAACACACAGACAGTCATGTCAGTAAGTGTGAAAATAACAGCTCCCATTAAACTGAAGTGACCTGAACTCTCTCAGAATCACTATGACATGGAGTCACTTGACTTCGTCTCACAAAGAGTTATCTCTTAAACCATACATTTAATATTAGTTCATATTAAATGCATCTGATGAATTTAATATCTTAAATTGCATTTGTTCATATATGTTGTGTCACTGATCTCTCTGTCTACTCGGTAAAGTGTTTCCTGTTCTGAACACAGTTGATCCTCCTGATATTTAGCCTTTTATGCCTCCACACCAGTGGTAGCCATGGCTGGAGCTACATGATTTTTTTTTTTTTTCATGCATCCCATTCTCGTGAATATATCTCAGCATATCACAAGAAGACGAAGATGGCAGGCAAGGGCAATAATGGGCTATATAATGCAGGCCAGTCTCTTACTTCTGCATTAAGGTAGCTTTACACGTACGGACACAACGGACAGCTGATCATTTCCAGACCGTTTGAAAGAACTATCTTTTCCACGCTTGCATGTAAACAGTCAGTATGATATTTAGTTTCTCTTCTTTCGTCAACTTACCTAAGACGGTGAGAGACAGAAGATGGCTTTTAAACGAGAGGTTATGAGGCAAAATGTAGTCACAGCTGTAAGTTCCTTGATGGGTGAGCTCTGCTGAAGGAAACAGGAAATTGGCAGAGTGATTGACAGCGGGCTGGATGTAGTTTTGTGCTGAGTTGGAGGAGTTCAAAGTGAGCAGGAAAAGGCCTCCTGGATACTCGGGCTCGACTGCGCAGCTGATGGTGAAGTTCGAGCCCCGGATCACCTGAAACCCCTGCAGCTGTGCCTGGGAGACCCCGTCCATGGGGAAGGACACAGAGATGTTAGGCTGAAGCAGCAGCTCTGTAAACACAAAAGGTCAGATTCAAAAAAGACTCCTGAAAAACTGATTGACCGATTATTAACAGCAATATTCAGCATTTTTTACAATTATCGAGACTGTACATTTGTAATTTATTAATCGTTAATTCCAACAGCTGATAAAAATACGTTAATTAAAAAATGTGCTACTTTTGCTCTGATGTTTGGCACTCTGCGTGGACAGCAACTAATAATCATGCGCTTATACCATATAACAAGTTGTATGTCAGCTTACATTTGACAACACAAAATTTGTGACACAAAGCTCCATAATGGCATAATGGCATTACTCAGCTAAACATGCCCCAATATTTTTATTTTGTTAAAATATGGAAAAGAAAAAAATGGAGCTGATTATCCCCTTGCTTCTTTGCATCAAATTAGTTTTTTTTCTGTTTCCCACTGGTGGCAGACATCTTGGACCATGCAAGTTCAGTCTCCTTTTTCCCAAGTGTGTTTCTTCCTCCAACCAGAAATGAATGCTTTTCTTTTGGGCATGCATCTTAATCACAGCTTTACAAACTATTGGTGAGCTGGTTTATGTGCAACATATCCATGACCAGCCCATTCTCATTTTAAACTCCTAAAATTGCACAGCTTTGTCAGTGCTTTAGGTGTAACAGCATAACACCAAAGGATGGTGGTGGAAAGCTGCAATATGTGATGACTAGGATGAGAAGGTGTTGCTATGACAACACACAGAGCCCACCATAAACAGACAACAAGCTTTGTGTCGCAAACTGCAGTAAAAACAATGCATATTCCAAATGAGCTGCCCAAATAATGCTCCTAAAACCCAAACAATACCAGCATATTCCTTTATTTGGAACATGCTAAATTTGGAAAATAGTCTAATTTGGAGAATCTAATCAGAATATGCTGTCTGCATGATGCTCATCAAATTCACAGTAGTGTAATATTTGGAATAACAGTGGAATGTTGGTGTGCATGTAACCGTAACCCCTACGACAGAGAAAGTCACATTACTATTCATTCATTATTATTAAAACAATACTGTCATAATGATGTCACTGATGAGTTTACCTGAGCAGGTGAGATTCAAGTTGAAGGGAGAGAAGTTTATTGTTCTGCAGTATCTCCGGGGAGATCCAAACGGGACACAGTCAAAATAACCTTCCCCCCAACGTCGGTTTATGTACTCTCTCCGTTCTACAGAAACAGCAGAGCCACAGTACAGAGCTCTACATGCAAAGGCTGCTTCTTTCAGGGTCCAGGCAAAATCACTCACTGGTTTCCAGTCTCCCTGTTTCACCTCCAGGTAACCTGCACAACGACTGTCTCCTCCCACCAACCTGACAGGATCTGAACAGAAAAAATAGACTCAACATTAGAAGGATAACTTGAGTTTCATTACAACAGAAACAACCATATCAAAGCTGCAGCTTCTCTTCTACCTAAACAGGTGAGTCCAACAGCTTTGCCAGGTGAGCAGGTGTTTCTAGCTGGACCTGAGATTGCACAGTCCATGAGAGCAGACTCATGGCCTCCACACTGGAACTCTTCAGACCACATTGGAGCCTCCACTTCACCATAGAGCGCCCCCTGGTAGAGTAAAGGAGACCCACAGCCGAGCTCCCGACAGACCACCTCTGCATCCTGCTGGTCAAAGTCAGCTTCACACACTGAGGACCAGTGGTTGGACTGTTTAGACTTCACCTCCAGTCTGCCTGAGCACAGACTAGGCCCATTAACCAGTCTGACAGATTCTGGAGAGATAATAGAAGATAAAATCGAGACAAATAAAAGACAATGGGCACAAAAAAGGAGCAGACCTTGGGTCCAATGATATGATATTATCACTAAACCTAAAGAGTATATCAACCCCCAAACCAAACTTTTCAGTTAAAAAGCAATATATGTGGCTATTCAGTAGTGTTGTTGATCAATTCAGGTCCAACTCTTGACATTTGAGTGCAAAGTATTAAAATTGTATGTTCTAAATATGCCTAGTGACTGCCCTGTTAAGGCTGAAACCTGGCTATTGCAATATTTTTTCTTGGCAAATGAAGTCATCACATGTTGCCACTTCGCAGCAGATTTCCACGTCTATGTTTTACACTTAAGCTGTTTGCCTCCTGGGATGCCACTCTAGTGATGTCAGCACAAGCACATGCTGGGATTACGCTGCATGTGGTTTTGATGACACAACGAAAGCACATGGCAACCAACGCCGGGATGTCAACAAATGCAAATGCTGGCACCACTGATGGGCAGTAACGCATTAGAAGTAACGCGTTACTGTAATCCAATTACTTTTTCAAGTAACGAGTAAAGTAAGGGATTACAATTGCAAAAATAGTAATTAGATTTCTGTTACTTTTCTGCAAGCAGGCTGCGTTACTGCGTTACTAAACCGTGATTTTGTTTTGTGAGACTGTCTCGTGACAATGACGTAAGAGCGGCGCGACGTCTGTGGTAAACAACAGACGTGTAGTGATTGTCGCTACCCGATCAACAAGACAACATGGTGCGCGGGAAAGAGCAGGACCGTGCAGCATTTAATTCCTGGAAGTACCGGCATTACTTTGAGTTTGACTCAGTTAAAGGTGACAAAAACATTAGCGTCCGCTGTACACTGTGCGTGGGAAAAAAAACTTTTATCTACAGCGAAAAATTCCACGTAAAATCTGAGCAAGCACCTAGCAAGCCGGCACGGGAATGTGAAACTCACCGAGAATCCCCCGTATCCCCCCACTGACATGCCCGCTGAGGCTACCACATCCAGTTCCACCGAGCGAACCTCCGAGGGCCCTTCTCCTGCTAAACAGGTGAAAATAGACTTAAGACCGACAGGGCTTAGTGCCGCTGAACTGAAGAAGCTCGTCGCTGGCTATATTGTCGAGGACATGTTGCCCATTTCCACTGTAGACTCTGAATCGTTCCGACGCATCGTAGTTAAAGGATTGAAACTCATAAAACAAGTTTAAAAAGACAGTTTCATTTAATTCAGTTTTATCTAATGGAATATGCAGAAAGAATAGAATTAGGCTGAGAGGTCTATTGCTTTATATTGTATTCAGGTTGTGCATCATGTTTTTGAAAAGTAACTAAGTAAAGTAATTATGAAAGTAACTAATTACTTTTGAAAATAAGTAATCAGTAAAGTAACGGGATTACTTTCTTGGAGAAGTAATCAGTAATCAGTAACTAATTACTATTTCCAAGTAACTTGACCAACACTGGCTGGCACAGATGGACTCGGGGAAGGAGGCACATAGTGAGGTGTAGAAAAAGACATCAATGTTGGACCAATACACCTCCCCTCCCACCCAATGGCAGCATCATGCTCCTTATATTACACTGTTACCCACAGGTTCTGTCCAGCCACATTCTGAGGTGACGCTGCCCATCCAGCGTCACCTCAGATGTTGCAGAGTCAGGCGCTGTCCCCTGGCATGTTATAACACAGTGACCAGTTCTGTCCAGCTGTGTTCTCAGCTGACTCTGTCCAACAGCGTATCATGCAGACGCGAAAAGTGACTTTTGGCATCGAGATCTTATTCCTCAGCACTGGCAAAACTGTGGTATTTGACAACGTCAGAATGAGAACGAGCTGTATACACTGATGGGCTTACCTGAGCAGGTGAGATGTACAACCACTGAAGAAGCATTTGAAAGTGCACATTCCCTGAGAACAGATCCTGACTGAACACAGTCAGACTCGATGACCCACACAGTGTTTTCTGAGGATCTCTTAAGCCGTCCGACAGAAACAGCAGAGCCACAGCCCAGCTCTCTACAGGCAACATCTGCTTCCTTCAGGTTCAAGTCATCAACTTTCTTCCACATGTTTTCACGGTCCACCTGCAGGTTACCCTCACAGCGACTGTTTCCTCCCACCAACCTGACAGAATCTGAACAGAAACAAGAGACTCAGAATTAAAAGGATAAAGTGAGTTTCATTAGAGCAGAAATGAGCCATATCAAAGCTGCAGCTTCTCTTCTACCTAAACAGGTGAGTCCAACAGCTTTGCCAGGTGAGCAGGTGTTTCTAGATGGGCCTGAGATTGCACAGTCCACGAGACTAGACTCATGGCCTCCACACTGGAGCTCTTCAGACCACATTGGAGTCTCCACTTCCCCATAGAGTGCCCCCTGGTAGAGTGAAGGAGACCCACAGCTGAGCTCCCGACAGACCACCTCTGCATCCTGCTGGTCAAAGTCAGCTTCACACACTGAGGACCAGTGGTTGGACTGGTTAGACTTCACCTCCAGTCTGCCTGAGCACCGTCTAGACCCATTAACCAATCTGACAGATTCTGGCGAGATAACATGAGGTAAAACTGAAACAGAAAATATGCCAGACCCAAAATAAAAGGTGTCATGAAACAAAAATTCAGTGATTCAAAAAAACCAACAACAAAAAAAAAAAACAGATCATTAATAACATCTCAACTCATATTTATGGGCCCTAACACACCAAGCCAATAAATGGCCTTTGGTCAATACCGGGCCATCTGTGAGTGTCTGGTGCCCGAGTGTTTCCCACACCGTTGGCACTGATCAACTCTTATCAGCCTTGTCAACTTTTTTTTTGGCTGATTATGCATGTTGAGTGTAACCACATAATTTTGTAGTATAAAGTGGTGGGGGCTTTTTGTTTTTGTTTGTTTGTTTGTTTTTTAACCTACATTCTAAGTTAAATTTTGAAAAGAGACAATTTACATTTAATGAGTGGACAGTCCATTTGTTGTGAAAACGCATGTTTATTTTGGAAAGATTCAATGCATGCAACTTGCATAAATTGACCCACCATTTAGGGTATCAGATCATTGATATTTCACAAGTTAGGAATGAGAATGTGTCGGCTTACCTGAGCAAGTGAGGTTAAAAATGGATGAGGATATCCCTGGTTCTACACACTGACTCGCAGCAGAACCACCATAAACACAGAGCAGACTGATCACCCACACAGGACTGTGTGAGAATCCCGCAATCAATTCCACAGAAAGAGCAGAGCCGCAATCCAGCTCACCACACACAACAACTACATGCGATGGAGTCCAGTCAACGTAAATCTTAATTTCGCTCACTGGTCTCCATTCTCCAAGATGTTTAATTTCCAGCATTCCTGCACAGCGACTGGCTCCTCCCACCAACCTGACCGACTCTGAACAAAAACAAAGACAATCTTTGGTAAAGAAAGGGATTTAACCCCTAGGGCCAGCTTTAATATTAAACACGCTCATGAAGCTCTGTGCACAAAATGTGTTTTTCCAAATCCAGCTTTAAAAAGTATTATACATTAATATTATTTTCTTCTCTCAATGGGCTTATATTTTAACCAACAACAAATCTAATAATAAATACCAAATATTCATTAGCTTTAAGAATTTTTAACCCCATAAATGTCAGGTTTTTGTCATGATACCGCTAAATTTTTTAATGAAAAAAACCCCCCAAAAAACCCACAAATAAATGAATTATGTTCAATATTCTACATGCAAATTCATTTTTTTATTGTTATTATTTTTGTTTGTTTGTTTGTCTGTTTACTATCACAGCCTGGGTTATGTCAATGACTCCAAATTCCAAGTCAAAAGCCCAGAAAGACACCCAGATATAATACAATGCATATTTTATGCTTTGATGGCTGTGGGATCAAAAATTACAGTTTGAATGGTTTTCAATGGCACATTTTTCCCACTTAACAGTATGAATGCAACATTTTTACATTTTAGACTTATTGTAGGAGCTGAGTTGGAAATTCCAAGATCAAACTAAAATACTCAATTTTGCCAAAATGTATTCAATATGCATGAACAAAGCCAAAATTATATATAAAAAAAGAAGAGTGTAAAGCATATAGAATGTACCAGTCAGTCCTTTGGGGTTCATTAAAATTGCTCATTTTGCTTTAATGATACTTTTTCTCTTTTCTTTCTCTGTTTACCTTTTGAGTTGTGTTTTTCTTCACCCCAGAGTCCTGAGGAGAAAAACAGGACAGAATACAGATTAAAACAATAATCCCAGTTTGGAAGGTTAAGATAGCAACAATCAATTCTTGTCCATTTGAAAATTGGTCCATCAAACATAATACTCTGTGGTCTGAAGTCAACTTTCAAACTAGTAATCTTGCATTTGATAAGAAGCAACTGACATGTTATAGATTATGTGACTATGGTTTCTGTTACCATGACAACAGGCCGATGGGGCTGTTACTATCAGATTGATGCTAATGATGATAAATATGTTAATGTCAGCAAAATCATTCAGGGGAGGATGAATTACTGCTGCAACTAACACTTAGATCTATTGCTGATGACATTACTGATAATGTTTTTCAATAAATCAGTTATGGACTCTATAAAACATAAGTAAATTGAGAAAATTGTGCTCTCTGTAAAAGCCTTGCTCTGTCCCACCAACAGTCCGCAACCCAAAGATTATCAGTTTCTGTTGGTCTCTGCAGGAAGCTTGAAGCTGTCGATTACTGTCGATTACTTTTAGCACAAACATTATCATCAAAAATTGTGCGGGGTGATATCTTTTATATTTGTGTCGTATATTTGTATATTTGTGAGACATTTGTACATGAACCAAATGGTCCCATCTGAGGTAATTACTGAATCTAAATATTGTTTTTGACAGCATGACTGGATGTTGCAGGGACAATAATTGACTAAAAATAGAATCAGCTTTTGAAAGATTATAACTTAAATATTAACAAATGTCTTTTGTCCCTTTATGTCTTGTCCTCCTGAGTCTTTCATACAATGTGTGTGCAGTGTTGATGGTGGCGTGTGTGAGCAGTTTGTTCTCTAGTTTACTCAAAATCAATATTTGAATAATATCACATCATCTTTAAAGTCCTACCTGAGCTCCAAAACAACAGCATCAACACCAACAAGTGATCCATGTTCAGGTAGAACATCTCTCGGTCTGCCTGTTCGTCTGCTCTGATTATCTCATGAAGTGTCCTCAGTGTACATCCCCGTACAGGAAGAGGTGGAGTTCAGGACCATATCACACCAGTTTTAGCATCACTGGCTCTCAGTTCATGTCAGATCAGACTTCTGATGAATTATAAAATTGTTAATGGGAACACCCCTTTATGCTCGTCTGATCTCCTGAAACCAGTGATACTCAATTTAAGCAATTTAAGGCCTGTGGGCCTAATCCTGCTCCTGATAGGGTGCCAGGTGGCCCCCCAAACCATTTTCTAATTCACACTAAAAATAAGATGAATTGTTTTTGTACTTTAAGGAGACAAAGTGAACAAAACAGCATCAAATTGAGCTTGTTTATTAAAAAATAAGTGCCATTGGAGGATCCCCCGTGCCCCTGATAAAGGTGCTAACTAAGCCTAGAAATGTGTTAAAATCCCAGTAATGTCCTAGAAGTGTCCTAAAATACTAGAAATTACTGAGAAACATTCTAAAATACTTGTTCTAAAATCATAGAAATGATGTAAAATCCCTAAAATGTTTGAAAGATCCGAACATTCTTGAAATGTCCTAAATTCCCTTTCAGACTTTCTGATTTGTTGTTACAGCTTGATGGTTTTCTTGTAAATTTTCCCCTTTAAGGAACTAATTTGTCCAGTTACTTCAACACCACATAAATGCAGGATTATATGCTAATCTGACGAGGGGGATGAAGTGCAGGTGGAGAAAAGGGCAGATGAGCTCAGGTGAGGGGAATAAGGTGATTAGGAGAGCAGGCAGCGAGCTGATTGGCTGAGAGAAACTGAGGAGCAGTGAAGGACTAACGAGGCTGATGTGGGGCAGGTGTGCAGAAGGGCATAAGAGGGAAAGGCAGCACAGAAACACAGAAGGGTGAGAACACAGTAACCAGAAACACAAACAGCCAGAAATCACTCTGCTCACAAAATATGCTTTTCAAACCAAGCTTTAAAAAATATTACACATCAACATTATTTCCTACTTTCATTAAGTTAATTATTTAACCAACATCAGTCCATATTAAAAATCAAATACTCATTCATTTTGAGAGTTTTAAACCTTTGAATGTCACACTTTTTCTCATGATGCCACTTTGTTTCTCAAATGAAAACACAGATATGCAGACACAAACACAAATAATTTATTTGCTCACTTAATATTGATTGGCAAGACAGTGAGACTAAACCCTGTGATTAGCCAACATAGGTGATTTTGGGATATTGTCAGGTCAAGTGTTAGGAGGCCGAAATGTTTTCTGAGGTGCTAATGCTGGCGCACTTTGAAAGGAAACAATACTTTTTTAGCATTTTTTGCTTCGATTGAGGGACAGATGTATTGGAAAACCTATCCTGAGATGGACCAAAACATTGTGTGTTTGTCAATAAAATTGTTCTAGGTGCAAGCTACAGAGTGGGTGAAAGTCAGTTTAAACAATCCTTACGTTTTCTAACAACATTGTATAAGTAAGTGTTCACACTTTTGAGTCAAACTTTCTGTTCTCTGATAATAGAGGGCATCCTTAATCCAGCTCAACATGACATGGTCTGATCTCCATCACGTGTTCTTGCATGTAATTTGGGGGAAATACTCAGTGATGAGGGTCAGACAGCAAACTCTCCTTCGTAGATAAACTCTTCCATGCACCCAAATGTAATAATTTATACATTCATTGTGGTAATTATCAGATCTCCTCTGGTAATAATAAGATAGTGGGTCATTACCAAGGCCTCCTTCTGGTGGGCAAAAATATATATATTAAAAAAAATAATAAAATTACGCCAAATTCCTGCAAACCATTGAAAATCAGCTCATTTACAGACTTCCACAGTTTATTTAAATGGTTTTATTTTCTTGAAAGACAGTAGATAATGGTGATACATTTACAGTATTATAGGATCTTAGTCATAGTACAACATCTGGTAAATACCCTACATTTAAAATGAAGTAAAACTGATTGATATATTGATTGATTGGAATGTTTATTTCAAATATGCAATGGACAAAGCAATATAAAAGTATGGTATAAGCACATCATTGTTGATAGAAAAAACAAAAGCTTTCATCACAAGAGTCAATACATTTCTCAAATACAAAATTGACACAATTATAGCTGAGCAGAGGAGGGCGCCATTATTCTTTACATCTCATGTTGTCATGGACACAAACTTCTTTTCCATAAGTACATACACACTTTATTCTGCATGATATGATGGTTGGTGGGTAAAGTTCAGTAGAAAGAAAATAGCTCCTTTATGAAACTGCTCACATCAAGATTTGTGGATTATCTTGTGCAACCAGGTCATGATTTCTGGAAAAAAAAAACCCTGCAGATGAGTTTTTCAGATGCATATTTTTTTTGGCACCATCACCATGATTATCGTTGTCAGAAATATTTGACAAAAAGGAAGCAGGAAGTATGTAGACAAAGATGGTTACAATATTTGAAATGAATGTATCTTAATTTTATATGTAAAGCAAATAGGAAAGAACCTTGCAAAAATAAAAAAAATACCAGCCTCATTATTTTAAGGAAACATGTATATAAAATCCATAGTCTATAGATATGAACTCCTTAAAGGAACTACTCTGCTCTCTGAGGTCCTTCCTCTTCAATCGGCCCTCCTTCAGCTGTAGAAGGACCCTAGTTATAATAATCCAGCTCAATGTTCTCCTGTGTAGCCGTATTCTGCCTCCTGCTGGCCTGGAGAGACATGACAGCACACAGATGTGTCACTCCTGTCTTTGGTTCAGTAAACACAGAATGAGTTTCATTTTAGTTTGTCCAATAAACAACATGACAAGACTTGTGTCTGTACCTTGCAGTAGATATACATGGCAGCGTTCACCAAGGCCAGAGTCAGCAACAGGACGACCGCTTTGATGATAAAAGGTGTTGGATCTGATTATGAAACACACAGACAGTCATGTCAGTAAGTGTGAAAATAACAGCTCCCATTAAACTGTAGTGACCTGAACTCTCTCAGAATCACTATGACATGGAGTCACTTGACTTCGTCTCACAAAGAGTTATCTCTTAAACCATACACTTAATATTTAGTTCATATTAAATGCATCTGATAAATTCAATATCTTAAATTGCATTTGTTCATATATGTTGTGTCACTGATCTCTCTGTCTACTCGGTAAAGTGTTTCCTGTTCTGAACACAGTTGATCCTCCTGATATTTAGCCTTTTATGCCTCCACACCAGTGGTAGCCATGGCTGGAGCTATATGATTTCATTTTTTTTCGTGCATCCCATTCTCGTGAATATATCTCAGCATATCACAAGAAGACGAAGATGGCAGGCAAGGGCAATAATGGGCTATATAATGCAGGCCAGTCTCTTACTTTCTTTAAGTTATTAAGTTAGTTTAACACATAAGGACACAACAGACAGCTGATCATTTCCAGGCCGTTTGAAAGAACTGTCTTTTCCACGCTTGCATGTAAACAGTCAGTATGATATTTAGTTTCTCTTCTTTCGTCAACTTACCTAAGACGGTGAGAGACAGAAGATGGCTTTTAAACGAGAGGTTATGAGGCAAAATGTAGTCACAGCTGTAAGTTCCTTGATGGGTGAGCTCTGCTGAAGGAAACAGGAAATTGGCAGAGTGATTGACAGCGGGCTGGATGTAGTTTTGTGCTGAGTTGGAGGAGTTCAAAGTGAGCAGGAAAAGGCCTCCTGGATACTCGGGCTCGACTGCGCAGCTGATGGTGAAGTTCGAGCCCCGGATCACCTGAAACCCCTGCAGCTGTGCCTGGGAGACCCCGTCCATGGGGAAGGACACAGAGATGTTAGGCTGAAGCAGCAGCTCTGTAAACACAAAAGGTCAGATTCAAAAAAGACTCCTGAAAAACTGACTGACCGATTATTAACAGCAATATTCAGCATTTTTTACAATTATCGAGACTGTACATTTGTAATGTATGAATCGTTAATTCCAACAACTGATAAAAATACGTTAATTAAAAAATGTGCTAAATGTGCTCTGATGTTTGGCACTCTGCGTGGACAGCAACTAATAATCATGCCCTTATACCATATAACAAGTTGCATGTCAGCTAACATTTGACAATGCAGTGGGTGGATTATAGGTGTAACAGCATAACACCAAAGGATGGTGGTGGAAAGCTGCAATATGTGATGACTAGGATGAGAAGGTGTTGCTATGACAACACACAGAGCCCACCATTAATAGACAAGCTGTGTGTCGCAAACTGCAGTAAAAACAATGCATATGCCAAATGAGCTGCCCAAATAATGCTCCTAAAACCCAAACAATACCGGCATATTCCTTTATTTGGAACATGCTAAATTTGGAAAATAGTCTAATTTGGAGAATCTAATCAGAATATGCTGTCTGCATGATGCTCATCAAATTCACAGTAGTGTAATATTTGGAATAACAGTGGAATGTTGGTGTGCATGTAACCGTAACCCCTACGACAGAGAAAGTCACATTACTATTCATTCATTATTATTAAAACAATACTGTCATAATGATGTCACTGATGAGTTTACCTGAGCAGGTGAGATTCAAGTTGAAGGGAGAGTAGTTTAATGTTTTGCAGTATCTCCGGGGAGATCCAAACGGGACACAGTCAGCATGAGTTAACACCCAATTTCGGTTTATGTACTCCCTCCGTTCTACTGAAACAGCAGAGCCACAGTACAGAGCTCTACATGCAAAGGCTGCTTCTTTCAGGGTCCAGTCAGAATCACTCACTGGTTTCCAGTCTCCCTGTTTCACCTCCAGGTAACCTGCACAACGACTGTCTCCTCCAACCAGCCTGACAGGATCTGAACAGAAAAAATAGACTCAACATCAGAAGGATAACTTGAGTTTCATTACAACAGAAACAACCATATCAAAGCTGCAGCTTCTCTTCTACCTAAACAGGTGAGTCCAACAGCTTTGCCAGGTGAGCAGGTGTTTCTAGCTGGACCTGAGATTGCACAGTCCATGAGAGCAGACTCATGGCCTCCACACTGGAACTCTTCAGACCACATTGGAGCCTCCACTTCACCATAGAGCGCCCCCTGGTAGAGTAAAGGAGACCCACAGCCGAGCTCCCGACAGACCACCTCTGCATCCTGCTGGTCAAAGTCAGCTTCACACACTGAGGACCAGTGGTTGGACTGGTTTGACTTCACCTCCAGTCTGCCTGAGCACAGACTAGGCCCATTAACCAGTCTGACAGATTCTGGAGAGATAATAGAAGATAAAATCGAGACAAATAAAAGACAATGGACACAAAAAAGCAGCAGACCTTGGGTCCAATGATATGATATTATCACTAAACTTAAAGAGTATATCAACCCCCAAACCAGACTTTTCAGTTAAAAAGCAATATATGTGGCTATTCAGTAGTGTTGTTTATCAATTCAGGTCCAACTCTTGACATTTGAGTGCAAAGTATTAAAATTGTATGTTCTAAATATGCCTAGTGACTGCCCTGTTAAGGCTGAAACCTGGCTATTGCAATTGATTTCTTTTATTGACGAATGAAGTCATCACATGTTGCCACTTTGCAGTAGATTTCCACGTCTATGTTTTACACTTAAGGTATCCTTCTGCTTCTGCTGTTTGCCTCCTGGGATGCCACTCTAGTGATGTCAGCACAAGCACATGCTGGGATTACGCTGCATGTGGTTTTGATGACACAACAAAAGCACATGGCAACCAACGCCGGGATGTCAACAAATGCAAATGCTGGCACAGATGGACTCGGGGAAGGAGGCACATAGTGAGGTTTAGAAAAAGACATCAATGTTGGACCAATACACCTCCCCTCCCACCCAGTGGCAGCATCATGCTCCTTATATTACACTGTTACCCACAGGTTCTGTCCAGCCACATTCTGAGGTGACGCTGCCCATCCACGTCATGTTGCAGAGTCAGGCGCTGTCCCCTGGCATGTTATAACACTGTGACCAGTTCTGTCCAGCTGTGTTCTCAGCTGACTCTGTCCAACAGCGTATCATGCAGACGCAAAAAATGACTTTTGGCACCAAGATCTTACGCCTCAGCACTGGCAAAACTGTGGTATTTGACAACGTCAGAATGAGAACGAGCTGTATACACTGATGGGCTTACCTGAGCAGGTGAGATGTAGAAACACTGAAGAGGCATTTGAAATTGCACATTCCCTGAGAGCAGATCCTGACTGAACACAGTCAGACTCGATGACCCACACAGTGTTCTCTGAGGATCTCTTATGCCGTCCGACAGAAACAGCAGAGCCACAGCCCAGCTCTCTACAGGCAACATCTGCTTCCTTCAGGTTCAAGTCATCAACCCAATTCCACATGTGTTCCTGTTCCACCTCCAGGTTACCCTCACAGCGACTGTTTCCTCTTACCAACCTGACAGGATCTGAACAGAAACAAGAGACTTAGAATTAACAGGATAAAGTGAGTTTCATTAGAGCAGAAATGAGCCAAATCAAAGCTGCAGCTTCTCTTCTACCTAAACAGGTGAGTCCAACAGCTTTGCCAGGTGAGCAGGTGTTTCTAGCTGGACCTGAGATTGCACAGTCCATGAGACTAGACTCATGGCCTCCACACTGGAGCTCTTCAGACCACATTGGAGTCTCCACTTCCCCATAGAGTGCCCCCTGGTAGAGTGAAGGAGACCCACAGCTGAGCTCCCGACAGACCACCTCTGCATCCTGCTGGTCAAAGTCAGCTTCACACACTGAGGACCAGTGGTTGGACTGGTTAGACTTCACCTCCAGTCTGCCTGAGCACCGTCCAGACCCATTTACCAATCTGACAGATTCTGGAGAGATAACATGAGGTAAAACTGAAACAGAAAATATGCCAGACCCAAAATAAAAGGTGTCATGAAACAAATATTCAGTGATTCCAAAAAAAAAACCAAAAAAAAAAACGGATCATTAATAATATCACAACTCATATTTATGGGCCCTAACACACCAAGCCAATAAATGGCCTTTGGTCAATACCAGGCCATCTGTGAGTGTCTGGTGCCCGAGTGTTTCCCACACTGTTGGCACTGATCAACTCTTATCAGCCTTATCAACTTTTTTTTGGCTGATTATGCATGTTGAGTATAACCACATAATTTTGTAGTATAAAGTGGTGGGGGCTTTTTGTTTTTGTTTGTTTTTTAACCTACATTCTAAGTTAAATTTTGAAAAGAGACTATTTACATTTAATGAGTGGAAACAGTCCATTTGTTGTGAAAACGCATGTTTATTTTGGAAAGATTCAATGCATGCAACTTGCATAAATTGACCCACCATTTAGGGTATCAGATCATCGATATTTCACAAGTTAGGAATGAGAATGTGTCGGCTTACCTGAGCAAGTGAGGTTAAAAATGGATGAGGAGATCCCTGGTTCTACACACTGACTCGCAGCAGAACCACCATAAACACAGAGCAGACTGATCACCCACACAGGACTGCGTGAGAATCCCGCAATCAATTCCACAGAAAGAGCAGAGCCGCAATCCAGCTCACCACACACAACAACTACATGCGATGGAGTCCAGTCAACGCGAATATTAATTTCGCTCACTGGTCTCCATTCTCCAAGATGTTTAATTTCCAGCATTCCTGCACAGCGACTGGCTCCTCCCACCAACCTGACCGACTCTGAACAAAAACAAAGACAATCTTTGGTAAAGAAAGGGATTTAACCCCTAGGGCCAGCTCTAATATTAAACACACTCATAAAGCTCTGTGCACAAAATGTGCTTTTCCAAATCCAGCTTTAAAACATATTATACATTAATATTATTTTCTTCTCTCAATGGGCTTATATTTTAACCAACAACAAATCTAATAATAAATACCAAATATTCATAAATTTTAAGAATTTTAACCCCATAAATGTCAGGTTTTTGTCATGATACCACTATATTTTTTGATTAAAAAGAAACCCATTATCATTATTATTTTTGTTTGTTTGTTTGTTTGTTTGTTTACTATCACAGCCTGGGTTATGTCAATGACTCCAAATTCCAAGTCAAAAGCCCAGAAAGACACCCAGATATAATACAATTCATATTTTATGCTTTGATGGCTGTGGGATCAAAAATGACAGTTTGAATGGTTTTCACTGGCACATTTTTTCCACTTAGCAGTATAAATGTAACATTTTTTTACACTGAATTTTAGACACTGTGGGAGCTGAGTTGGAAATGCCAAGATCAAACAAAAATATTCAGTCTTGTCAAAATGTATGCAATATACATGAACAAACTAAAATCATATAAGAAAAAGTATGTAAAGCGTATGTACTATAAAATGTTCATTATACTTGCTCATTTTGCTTTAATGATTCTTTTTCTCTTTTCTTTCTCTGTTTACCTTTTGAGTTGTGTTTTTCTTCACCCCAGAGTCCTGAGGAGAAAAACAGGACAGAATACAGATTAAAACAATAATCACAGTTTGGAAGGTTAAGATAGCAACAATTAAACAGTAGTTGTCACTGGTTTGTCACTTT